>NC_069711.1:34661560-34676560 GCF_027358585.1 Pangasianodon hypophthalmus | reverse complement strand
CCGCTGACTCGCCTAATTCGCGCTCTGATTGGCTGCGGCCGATGTCATTCATGTCACGTGTCTCGGTTTGTGGGCGGAGTTTCTCTATGTGCAGCGCGTCATCATGCGGAACTCATAATACGTCAATCTTTAAAAAACAGGTATGAGAATTAACTTTATACACTTTATTAAATGTACTTTATATGATTATATTGCAAAATGCACGTTTACTTTAGTTTATACATATTCAGATTAAAAAATAAATGATTATGCTCATGAGAATGGGGTACATGTTTAGTCTAATGAGTATATCTTAAAAATCCTGCTAGTTACCATAATAATCACAGAATTCTCTACTTTAAAAACTTGGCAAATGTATTTTTAATGAATGAGTTTAAGTGTAGGTTATGGTTTATGTGAATTTGGTTTAATTAATATAAACGGGAAATATCGGTAAATTAGCATGGTAGCGTTGCTAATGATATTTAATGCTAATGTGCGACATCGCTGATCTTTAAATCATCTCTTCCGGAACACAGTGCGGGTGTATGGTTTGTAGCTCAAATGGTTTCGAGTGGCCTGCGTTAGCTGAACACAAGCAACAACCGGTAAACAACAAACAGCATGGAGACTGGAGAAGTGTTTATTTCGGTGTTATTTTATTAATCCCGGAGCGAACTCTATTAACTGTTAGTTAGCTGCAGTTGCTTAGTTTGGCTGCATCACTTCCTGTTAGCTCGCGCCGCTGTAGTGCGTGTCGGGGGCGCGCGTCGGGGGCGCGCGATTTAACACTAACATTTTATCATGCTGCAGCTGCGGGTTTTACTCTCTCTGACCCCTGACAGTCTCTACACGCCTCGTAAATAAGCTAGTTCGCACCTTTAAATAACTATATATATTTATTATATATATGTTTATTATATATTTTTATATATAGTATATAAATGAGAGTGGTGTGGTTTGTTTATCAGCTGTGTGTGCTGGTGCTGCGGTGACGTCACAGCAGAGTAACAGCACATCCCTCAGCATCACTGATGGAGCCCTCGGTAGGCTCACAGGAAATTTACATTGCTTTACATTTATATAACAATAACCTATATACAGGCCAAAGTGTTTTAAGGCTTCAAACTTAAGTATAAACTAAATGAACTAAAGTACTAAGGATGAGTTGTGCGTGGACACACAGCGTCCGGTGTACAGACTGTGTGAGATGAAGCTGAGGAGGAGGAGGAGAGACAATCCCAAACAGGAGGCTGAATATTTCACATCTGCTGCCAAAGACAAGGAGGGATTTGATGTGAAATATATAAATTCATTTATAGGTAAGTCTTAATATGTCATTCTTTGTTATTTTTTTTGTTTAAAAAATTATTATTCTTATTTAGGAGCATCAGGATGTTAGAGAACACTGCAGATGTGCTGCTCAGTTTGAATAAACACTGGACTAACAGGTGTTGTGCTTTCTCATACAGGACGTGGAGTATTCAGTTGTGTTCATTTTGATAAGGGAGATTTTCTTTTGGAGTACAGAGGACAACTCATAAACAAAGCTGAATGTGAACGACGACAGAAGTTATATCACGATGCCATGAAAGCGTTCATGTATGAATTCCGTTTCAATGGAAGACTCTTATGGTATGTATAACATTGCATTGTTCTTCATATAATGTTTTCTGTAAGATCATGCTAATGCATAAAGTTTTGAAAAGGTCTTCTGTGCAGCCACAAGATGTTATGTGTTGTCTTATATCATGCTTCAGTGTCGATGCTTCCAGAGAAGATGGTTCCCTTGGGAGACTTGTCAATGATGACCACATCAGCCCAAACAGCAAAATGAAAATAATCACTGTAGAGGGAAAGCCTCATCTGTGTTTATTTGCGACTAGGAGCATCGACCCTGGAGAAGAAATCACATACGATTATGGCAATTCTGAGTTGCCTTGGAGAAATAAGGTATTGAAGATTGAACTATTCAGTGTTATTGGGCCACGCTTAAACATGCCGGTGCAAACATAACTTACAAATCATTACATGCTACAATCATCTAATTATATTCCCAATATTTTACACTGTCCTAACAAATCTTCACAGATTGTAGCTGAAGAACACCAACTGCCACCAGAGGAAAACAGCACTATGGCATTGAGTGAGGCCAGGAGGGTGAAAGACAATCAGTCTCTGTCACAGCACCAGGTATCCTGTAGTCAGTGAAAGAATTGGAAGATGGCTAACATGGTCTGCTGAAACCAAGCAGTGCTCCAGTTTTAATACATGCCTTTCGTCTTGCTCTTTAACCTGTTCTGTAGGCTGTTTCTGAGGCAGACCCCTTTACCCCTGTGACCGAAGATACCCAGGCAGCCATCAACCAAACAGAACAGGTCATTTACAGAAATATATAATGAATTAAAACCTGTTGATTTTACATATACAATTCTATACCCAATTTACAAGCTTGAATAATAAGTATTGAAAATTTGGTTTTATTAATAATAAATGTTTTATGATGTCTGTTTTTAGAATATAGCTGGAGCCGTCACTGAGGTTACATCAGAGCTGACGTCTGTGATGGACAAGTTGGAGACTGATGTTCTGGGAGGAGAGACAGAAAAGGTAAACTATAGAAATCATGTTTTGATTAATGATCCCCCTATCAGCTTGTGTGTGGCACAGCACTGGTTTATCAGTACACTGGGTATTAAAGGGACCTTGTAGACATGTGATAGTAAATGCACATCAGCAGCTGTGTGTAAAGCATCTGACAGAAACCTGGTCTCGAGGGACTTCACTTTGTGAAGCTATATCATGTACACCACATACATTATCTTAAATTGGCATTTAATAGATGTATAGTTACTGACTAGAGTTCATTCCTTTTACTATGTGCAGTGTGTTATATTCTCATCCCTCAGTAGTAGGGGACCATTATAGGAGCAGCACTGAGTATATATGTGGTCTACCGTGAGTACAGCAGTGACACACACGTTACAGTGTGTGGGGTGCAGTTATGAGTTAATCAGCTACAGCACTGTTTTTACGGGCATCATTGTCACTGATGGATGTTCATTATATGGGTATAAATAGTATACCATATATACAGTGCACTTCCCTAATATACTGTATATACAGTGCACATATGAACACTTCCCAGAGCCCTGACCTAAACCCTATAGAGCATTTGAGAGATGCAATGATGGAAGACAGCTGATGCGCTACTGTGGATGAACTGAAAATTTGTTGATTGAAACTCGTTGGAAACTTCCAGCACAACTGTTACAGAAAATCGCTGATTCCAAATTCTTCTTGGGAATACTGTGTGTGTGTGTAACAATTGTGAAATGAGAAAAATGTTTTGTGATGTCTGTTTTTAGAATATAGCTGGAGCCGTCACTGAGGTTACATCAGAGCTGACGTCTGTGATGGACAAGTTGGAGACTGATGTTCCAGGAGGAGAGACAGAAAAGGTAAATTGTAGAAATCATCATCTGATTAATTATCTCCCTAATTGTTCTGTGCAGTTTGCGGAGTTTGAGGGAGTTTTTAATCACAGTACACTGTCTGTTTAAAGTCACTGGGACTGGTGCACTGTAATAGTGAAGTGTGTCTGTGAGCTGCTCCTCGCACTGGAAACATTTCTTGAGCACAGAGATAGAAGTGTCTGCAGTTGTAGGCACTATATTAAGAATGTAGTTAGTGTGTGTATGTGATGTGTATGGCTGAGACCTGTTTTATGAGAACACTGTGTCTAATGAGAACCTTTAGGAACTATGCTATAAGGATCCTCTACCAGAGGAATATTAGTGTGTGTCAGTGTGTTTGACTAGTACATGGTATATGAGGACAGTATTGATTTATATGATGACTCTGTGTTCATCAGCTTGTGTGTGGCACAGCACTGGTTTATCAGTACATTGGGTATTAATGGGACCTTGTAGACATGTGATAGTAAATGCACATCAGCAGCTGTGTGTAAAGCGTCTGACAGAAACATGGTCTCGAGGGACTTCACTTTGTGAAGCTATATCATGAACACCATATACATTATTAGGTATTTATCTGCCTCTTCAGAGTCACTGGGAGTGGTGCACTGTAAATGTGTATTGATCTGACTTGGGTGCTGGTTTATCATCATAGAAATCTCTTGTTATTTTTGTTTTTAGAATACAGCTGGAACCATTACTGAGGTTACAACAGTGCTGACGACTATAAAGGACAAGATGGAGCCTGAGGTTCCAAGAAAGGAGACAGAAAAGGTAATTTTGAGATCATCTTCTGATTAATTATGTCCAAAAGGATACCCATTGCCTGCTAATGTCACTAAACTGGTTAGAAAGACACTATAGCTGCCCTGCCTGTCTGATGTTTGGAATGAGAATGGAGTTTTTTTGATGTCTTCAATTTTTTTTGGATACACTTCCTGTATATCAAATAGTCATAAAGTCGAGTGCGAGAGTAAAGTGTGCCTGATACATGCATGCAGAGAGCTGTTGGAGGTCAGACATGTCAGAAAATGTAACTGGACATAGTATAGTGTGAGTGTCAAGGAACTGATGCATAGCACATTTGTTGTAGACTACTGTTGCCTATTTAATGGTGTAGTTTGCATGGAAAACACCATTAGTTAAAGCTAATGCATGTTTGAACCAAAATAGGTTTAAAAATTGTATTGCCCTTTTGGATCTTGAATGTGACACTAACTTTTGTACCCACCACCCACTCGGTGTAACATTTTAATTCATGAAAATGGTGTTTGGTGTTTGCCAGAAAATACTCCTAGCCTGGTTAATCTGTAACCTTAACATTTTGTTGTCTAATATTTCAGATTACCATTGTGAAGGAGCAATCTGGGCCTGAGGAAAAAGATACAATAGCACCAAGTGAGAAAACAGAAAAAGTAAGTTTGCTGGATAGACATTATTTCTGGCTTATGATATTTCTATGGAATACATCATCAATAATTTCCTTCATTATTTGTATAATTTATTTCATGTTGCATAATTTCAAATATCTACTGTATGTGTAATGACCAAAGCCATTCATACACTATGTCGAATATCACATTAGTGAGCAACATGTTCTGCTATCAAAACCTATATTTATCAGTTATTTTGATCATTTTTGATTTGTTTTAAAAACATACATTTTGCTTTTTTTGTCACCATTGCCTCATACTTAAACACATCCAGAATTAAAATGAAGACGTGTGAAAGAGAATGCTGATGCAGTATCTAGAATATCCAGATACTTGTTAGTATTTTGTCACCTCAGCTTTTGTTATATAAAGTCAAGAGTAAAACCTCTAACAGGCATGCTCTTTTTGTCTGTATTTGTATTTGAGTTGTGAAAATGCCCAAAGTGCACATCATCTAACATCAAATAAATGGATTTTGCTTTCCATGTTATTCCTCCACTAGAGTTACTTTTAGACAAATATTTTTGGTTGTGATGTCAAATGAGTTTTATTAATTCTATTCACAGAATTGTAAACATGAAATGGTCTTCACAACTGTTTCGAGCATGAACAAATGTGCAGCATGTGTTGGACCTGTAGCATCACTCAAATGGATTGGTCTGAGATGCAAAGGTCAGTAATGTACTTTACAGTATTTAAGATGGCAGTTAATTTATAACTGGTATGGTTTGTCCAATTGGCCCATTGTTTCCAGACAGTGATCCTGGTCTCATAAATTCATAAGGTTTGAAAATTATTAATAAAATTCTAAGCTTCATCTTTTTATATTGAGTTAAGGCAACAGTTGTGGTGTTTTTAGTTTTATGTGTATTGAAGTCTTACATTCTTACTTATTTACTTCTCTCTCTTTTGCAGTCTGCAATTGTTTTTGGCACAAGTCCTGCTTTGTAAAACTTATTAAGAATGAGTCACTATCATGGGTGAGTGCATTTATAATTCATTATATAAATTTTAGTCATTTGCAAGTGCAATTTCTAGTGATCGTTTGTTTTCTGGTACTAGAGAGTAAGTACTGGTGAGGATGAATCACTAGATGAAGAATATGTGCCACAGTCAGAGTCAGACAGTGAATCTGAGAGTTCAGTAGAGTTACAAGGAGAATGCCCCTTGAATATGGAGAAACGAAAGGCTATTTATTCCCAGATTGCCAAGTTGAATCCTGAAGGTGCAAGCAAGGGCAAAGTGTGTGTTAAGGCCAGAGAAGAAGTTGGTTTACTTTATGAGGAGCAGTTGACTGATGTAGATTATGACAGTGAAGCGAGCTATACACAAACCTCAGATAATCTTTCAAGCAAAGTTCAGGGTAAGCAAGTGTCTGAGACCTACAGAACGTCAAAAGTTGCAGTTTTAGGCAGTGCATCAGACAGTTTAATGCTGCCAACAACAGTCACTGGAACATCTGCAAGCCAGCAACTGTTGGAAGTAAGAGAGGGAGCTGGTGGAAGTGATTTACATGGAGATGTTGAGGAATCATTAATGGCAGAGGGCAAAGCTAAAGTGGATGAAGCTGAGGAGTGTCTTCAGTCATCTGTAATTTCTTGTACTGAAAATAAGAAAAACTACTGATGGATTAGAAATTACAAAAGTCATTGCGTACTACAGAGGCAACGTCATCTTCTTTCATTGCACTTAAAAGCTTCCAAACCCCAGGAGATATCTGGTGTGGGAATGTAGACTCTGCCATGGCTGCCAAACCCAAAACCCTGACCCTACCGTGGTGTTCATTTAGTTCTCCTGGCTAAACTGATGGAAGTGAATCTGAGAATGGCACTGAAAGTGAGAATGTGGATGTGTCTATGAGTGCACCAGTGCAGATTGGTAGGTTTTTCTAACTTATTGATGTGTTACATGCCCAATTGTTTTGGTCATGATCAGTCCACACTGTTTGTGTGCTGAATAATGTGGTAATCTCTTCTTACAGGGATGCAGAAGGATCACCCACCAAAAGAAGCCAAAGCTGGATGTTCTGGTTGTATTTTCCAAGTTATATATGTGGTTTTGACTTTTATTTTAGTCATATAACTCATAATTATCATTTTTGTTTTACCTATTTTTAATTTGAAACAAAAGTATATGTCATCATATCTCCCAGTCTTTATGGTTGTATGATGTGCATATTTATATACTTGTTTGTTTAGTCTCAAACACAGATGCTTTGCCCATGTCCCATAGAGCACCTGCTGTTTTATGTGCAATAAGCTGGCTATAAGGTTCACAATTTTAAACATCACAATCTAATTGATTCTTTTGATACGTGTTGTATACACCAATCAGACATAACAACCAGTGAAAGGTGAAGTGAATAACATTGATTATTTCTCTACGATGGCATTTGTTGAGGGTTGGGATATATTGGTATAACAGTCAGTTCTCTGTGTTGATGTGTTAGAAGCAGGAAAAATGGGCAAGGGATGCTACATAAAGGTTCCTCTGAAAGTAACGGAACAGCAAGCTCAATTAGTCTGTTTTTGCTATACACTGAAGACGTTTGGGTTTGAGGTCAAAAGATGAATATGAGATGATGGTTTAGAATTTCAGCTTTCATTTCCTGATTTTTATATCTGTGTTACACAGATTAAAACATGGCACCTTTTGGTATAGGCACAAATTCTCTTAAAGTAAATTAAACAGCACTTAATATTTGGTTCATATCCCTTACTTGCAATAACTGTATCAAGCCAGCATACATACATCCCATATACATCGCTCAAAACAAGAGTAGCTGTTCATAGCTACTAATTCTTTAAACTATCAATTTAACAGGATACACCTGGGCAACAAGAAACACCAGTCACATGTTCCAACATACTTCATCACTTGAAAATAAAATGTTTAAAAAATCTATATGTAAATATCAGGAAAAAAAGCTAAAATTCTGAGCTATCATTTTATATTCGTCATTTGATCTTAAACCCAGATGTCTAGGTATAGGAAAAACAATATAATTGAACTTGCTTTTCAGAGGGGACTGTATTTAACAGAGTTAAAAATTATGTTAACAGTTAACAGTTATGTTTTTTAAGTGCTCAGTTGTAGTATCCCTAACCTGAGTTGCTTAATGTTCTGTAATTGTTGTATAGAAGGACTTGTTCTGTTAAGTCACAGGTGACCCGGTAAATCACCATGTGGTCATGTTTGTGTTTGTGTTAAGTCGAGTACCAATAAAACATGCCTGTCCTTCTAATACAGTGTAAAGTCTTTTTTTGTGTATTGTTAAACTGATGTCCCGATAAAGCGGTGTGACCTTATAAGTACCAATTCTGTCAGAGGCGGGAGCTTCTCAGACGGTCCTTATATGCAACCATAATGTCAGGTCTTGTGTTTAAGAGTTTAATTTTGCGTAGAAGAAATCTGAAGTGAAATTTGTCTTGCTAAAAAAAAACCAAATTTTTTGATGTTTACGGCATTGCTGTAGCACAAAGGGAAAGGTGGGTCCCCTTAAACCACGTTTCAACTGGTTTGGCCGGCAAAGTCCTCGTAAGACTTAAAAACCAGTATGTGTGTGTGTGTGTGGGGTGTGTGTGTGTGTGTGTGTTTGTGTGTGTGTGTATGTGGGGTGTGTGTGTGTGGGGGGTGTGTGTGTGTGTGTGTGTGTGTGTGTAGGGTGTGTGTGTGTGGGGTGTGTGTGGGGTGCGTGTGTGTGTGGGGTGTGTGTGTGTGTGTGTGTGGGGTGTGTGTGTGTGTGTGTGTGTGTGTGTGTGTGTGTGTGTGTGTGTAGGGTGTGCTTGCACCTTCCATCAGTATGAAGGTCAATTTGGACTGGAGATGTTATTTTCTTCTCCCTGATGATATTAGCAGCCAGTGTCATGGTGTGTGTGTGTCTTTGAGAGAAAGAGAGAGAGAGAGATCAGTGTCCTAAGGCCATAGTTGTGGCACTAATGTACCATGGGAGTCTCTTCATAATCAAGGGTCTCACACACACACACACACACACACACACACACACACACACACACTCACACGGGTCCCAGCTGCTATGTGCCCTTCAGGTCACTGTCTGAGTGAAATTATGGGTGTCATAAATCAGCATGCAGACTGCCAAATGGTGTTTGTTTGTGTGTGTGTGTGTGTGTGTGTGTGTGTGTGTGTGTGTGAGTGTGTGTGTGAGTGAGTGTGTGAGTGTGTGTGTGAATGTGTCGGAAATGACGTCTGATGAGGAACCTGTTGTGTTAATGAGAAATCGACCCACGCATTTAGAAGTGTGTGTGTGTGTAGAGCAGCTTGCTGTTTTTCAACATGGGAAGCTGAACACACGATATACTCACTGCTCCAGTAGTGAAAGTTGTGAGAACACTGTTGCTAGGCAACTGGGAAATATGGATGGTGAACATAAGAGCTAATAACATAGCTAATCTCTAAGGCTAATGATTTAGCTAGCTCGTATTTCACCTAAAGTATTTTATAGACAGTGTAATGACAGAGTGGGAGTGAAAATGAGACAGAACCATCCAGAACATCAACATTTACCTCAGATTTGTTCATAAATTATCAAAAAATAAGGCACTGTATGGCTAAAATTATGATTTAGCTAGCTAGCATGTAGCTGTTAAGTCTTTTATAGACAGTGTAAAGACAGAGTGACAGTGGAAATGATACAGAACCATCCAGAACATCAACATTTACCTCAGATATTTACTAAAAAAAATGAAAAATACTGCTTATTGGGGCAGGGTCCGCATGCCTGCACGCCGCTTCTTTTGGTCCAGGGCATCATCATGGGCGAAGTTCACCACTTCTGTATCTTCTTTGATGCGGTCCATCCAGTGCTTTTTGGGTCCACCGCGTGGTCGGCGTCCTCCAGGGTCGAATCGGAGAGCAGTCTTGGTGATGGAGTTTTCGTCGCTACGCATAACGCAAGCGAACCATCGCAGTCGCGCTTCACGCATCAACATCTTGTTGGGACTTGGCGAGGCTGTAGATATTGTTCGCCCCTTCTGGCGTGTCCAGCTGGTGGTACAGGTCCTGGTAGTGATGGCTCTTTACGGCGGCCACCACCTCCTTCACTGCCAATTTCAGCGATCAGTATTGGTCTACGTCGACACTGAGATGTGTGCTCCTCCAGGTCTTGAACACTAGCTTCTTCTCCTGGATCGCCTGCTGTACCTCTTCATTCCACCACCATGTTTGTTTGTTGATGAAGCTTTGTCCTGGCTTCGTTCTTCCCACAGTCACCTCTGCCGCCCGTGTGTCTGCCCCACGGCTGCGCTCCATATGGCTTCCTCCGGTTGGTCAGGATTCACTGTGAAGTCGGCTAATGCAGATGTCAGATCGTCTTCGTACTCAATCATTTTCCACCACTTGATCCGTTCAGGCCCGGTTGTTGATGTCCTCGCCTGTCACAGCTGGCCCATGAGGAGACGGTGCAGGGGGGTGATTCTGTCATATGAGATCACTTTGGTGTTGGTCACCAGCTTCAGGTCTCTCCACCGGAACATCAAGTAGTCGATCTGGGTCACGTGGCTGCTGCTGGTGTAGGTGGCCAGGTGCACTGGTCTGTTCTTGAAGTACGTGTTGGTCACCCGTGCAGTCCAGTACGTGACACGTGTCGTCGTTTCGCATGCACGAGTCCGTGACCTCCATGGCAGTGCACAAACCCGTGTCTCTCAGATCCGACGTGGCCATTCAGGTCTCCTCTGAGGATGATGAACTCGTCCACGGCAATCCACCATAGATGTGCGTCGAGGCTATCCCAAAATTAGGGGAGATGATCCCAGGAACTCCCATGTGAGGCGGGAATACACCCTGGATGGGATGCCAGTCTGTCACCACACACACACACACACACACACACACACACACACACTTACGCTATGTCTCACACTTATGCTATGTCACAATGCTGCCCAAGTTGATTTTTGTCCTTGTTAAAAAGCTAATTATAAAGTGCAACACTGCTGTTTTGGTGGCAGTTTGTTAGCAAACCTAAATATCACAATACATAAACACGTCTTTATATGGTAATGATATAATATTATGATTTTTTTTTTTTTTGATATACCGTTCCTATACTGCTCCTGACTGTATATATAGGATGAGTCGTGAGTCGTTTAGGACGTAGTGACACCTCCGTGGTGTTTGACGTGCAAACACAGGACGAGTGTTTCACAGAGACGGTAATGTTATGGCACTGATGACGGTTATTACTGTCACCACGCAGCCGATGTTTTTACACTGTAAAGGTTTAAGGCGTGGAGTCGAGCAGCTGTGTGTACGTCTGTCTGCATATCTGTCCTCGTGTGTGCGATTAAGCCATATAATCATGTGATCTTAGAGACACTGTAATTACAGGCAGCATAATTCTGCTTTCATCTCTGTGTGAAACCCCAGACACTGTCAGAACAGATTATTTTTTTCATCTCACAAACATTTACACTGATTTTTATCAGGTTTTATCAGGAAAGTCTGATTGGTGTATCACAGAATATGCAAATCAGCTCAGCACTTCCTGTGTTTATTCCATCATTTCCAGTTGTTTTACGCTATACTGAATTGAACATTGTGATTTGAACAGAGGGAATGTTTTTTTTTTTTTATCTCGTTCACACAGTTATGATTTTATTACTATTATTATTCCAGTCTTGCACTATTTTCTCTAACAAATTTGGTTAGATTAGTTACAGTTAGGGTCATAAATTTACATTCGCCTTGCAGAATCTGCAAAAAATAAAAAATAAGAGGGATCATAAAACTTGCATTTTGTTTTTCAGTTCTGCCCTGAATAATATTTCACACAGCAGATGTTTCCATCTCGTCCACAAGACACAATAATAACTGAATTTACACACAGGAGCCAGTTTAAAAGTCTCCATACGCTCGATTCTTAATCCTGTGTGTGTTTCCTGATGATCAGAGACTGTTTTTATGTTTTGTGATCGTTGTTCATGAGTCTCTTGTTTGTCCTGAGCAGTTAAACTGCACACTGTTCTTCAGAAAAATCCTCCAGCTCCTGCACCTTCTCTGCTTTTCCAGCATCTTCTGCGTATTTGACTCCTTTCCAGCAGCAGCTATATGATGCTGAGATCCATCTTTTCACATTGAGGACAGCTGAGAGACTCGAACACGACTATTACAAAAGCTGCAAACGTTCACTGATGCTCAAGAAGGCAACATGAGACATTAAGAGCCAGGGGGGTGTAAACTTTTGAACAGGATGATAGGTGTACATTGTTATTGTTATTGTTAGATGTTCTATATATAAAATCCTCAGCGATGTAATCCTCAGTGATTTAAACCTCAGCGACGCTGACCAGGAATGTGATAGCAATCCGTTTAAATTCTCATCTTTCTTGCTTCTTCTTCATGTGTGAGCGTGATTTGAACTCGAATAACATTCCGTAGTCCAGTAACTTTCTTTAGTTAAAGTTTAATAACAAAATTAACTGGAAAAATGTTACACGGTCAGAAAACTGTCTCGCTCCAATATTGCATCAAAAAAAAAACTAACGGTCCTTGCCGGAAATGACATCATCGTCAATACGAAATATAATACACATGTTAAATTGTTTACTTTTATAATTACTTTACAATTGCTTAACACACACAATTATTTATTCCACATCTATATAAGAAACAAATAACATATGGCTCTTACAAGGAAGTTAGCAAGTTGTCATATTGATGAACGTGGTCTTTTTCCCCCCACAAGCTACACAATACACTCGCACTAGAAACCTTACAAACGTACAAAACTCTCACGCGCATGATTTATTTGCTGCGTCCTGACGGGATCTAGTCTCAAATAGATGCCTTTGTGGTAAGCTTTCCAAAAAAATATATACAAAAATAACCAAAAGTGTACCTCCTATTCATATGTACAGTATATTTGTCTTTGTTTAGAACATGTGATCTGTTCAATTCAAGTTCACTTACATCTCTAACACAAAGTGTGTACGTTGTGAAGAAGCAGCAGTTTTGTCAGCCTTTTTGCCGGACAGAAGCAGGTCGAGAAAAAAACCTCGACGCTGCCGAGAGAGTTCAGAGCTGATTTAGCTGATCAGCAGACACCTGGCACTGTTACTCTGATGCAGATCCGAATATGCTGATAAAGCAGTGAACCAGAACAGAGACATAAGCACACACACACACACACACACGGCCATTTTTCCTGTACTTACTTTATAAGTGAGCTTTATAATTGTACTTTGTGAATGTTAGTGAGTCATATTGCTAATGCTGATCTCTCTCTCTCTCTCTCTCTCTGTCTCTTTCTGCAGGTTCTCTGGTCGTATCTGTGGTAGACATGGCTGCCCCCGTAGTCGGTTCATCAGGAGGAGTTTACGCCCTCGTCTCCGCCCACCTCGCCAACGTTGTCATGGTACGCACACACATGCACACACAGGTGTAATGTGTGTTCTGTTTCATAGAAGCGCACTGAGTTGGCTGTTTATCAGGTACACCTTCTTACAGCCAGTATAGTATAGTATAGTATAGTAGAGTAGAGTAGAGTATAGTATAGTATACATAACTATAATACAGCATAGTATAACGCATTATAATATACTAAGGTATACTTCGGTAATGTATACACACACACCTGCTTCATTTCTCCTCAATTCCAGCCTGATGTGAACACACTGTTCTGAATGTGTGCCATGGAAGGCAGCATAGTATAGACTAGTATATGTAGTATAGGATTATAGTAGAGTAGTATAATGAAGCATAGTGTCTTGTTTTATAATGTATTATAGAATACTATAGTGTAATTTTATACATGTAGTATAGTATGGGATGCTATAGTATAGTATAGTATTTAGTATGGTGGAATGCAGTGTAGACTAATAAATTATAGTGTAGTACAGGATTATATAGTGAGGTATAATAAAGTGTAGTATAGTATGGGATGCTATAGTATAGTATAGTATATTATTTAGTATAGTAGAATGTAGTGTAGACTAATAAATTATAGTTTAGTACAGGATTATATAGTGACGTATAATGAAGTGTAGTGTAGTATGGGATGCTATAGTATAGTATAAATGGTATAATGAAGTGTAGTATAGTATGGGATGCTATAGTATAGTATAGTATAGTATAATGAAGAGTAGTATAGTATGGGATCCTATAGTATAGTATAGTATAATGAAGAGTAGTATAGTATGGGATGCTATAGTATAGTATAGTATAGTATAGTATAGTATAGTATAGTATAATGAAGAGTAGTATAGTATGGGATGCTATAGTATAGTATAGTATAGTATAATGAAGAGTAGTATAGTATGGGATGCTATAGTATAGTATAGTATAATGAAGAGTAGTATAGTATGGGATGCTATAGTATAGTATAGTATAATTAAGTGTAGTATAGTATGGGATGCTATAGTATAGTATAGTATAATGAAATGTAGTATAGTATGGGATGCTATAGTATAGTATAGTATAATGAAGAGTAGTATAGTATGGGATGCTATAGTATAGTATATTATTTAGTATAGTAGAATGCAGTGTAGACTAATAAATTATAGTGTAGTACGGGATTGTATAGTGAGGTATAATGAAGTGTAGTATAGTATGGGATGCTATTGTATAGTATTATTTAGTATAGTAGAATGCAGTGTAGACTAGTAAATTATAGTATGGGATGCTATAGTATAGTATAGTATTATTTAGTATAATGGAATGCAGTGTAGACTAATAAATTATATTGTAGTACAGACTTATATAGTGAGGTATAATAAAGTGTAGTATAGTATGGGATGCTATAGTAGAGTATAGTATAATAAAGTGTAGTATAGTATGGGATGCTATAGTATAGTATAGTATATTATTTAGTATAGTAGAATGCAGTGTAGACTAATAAATTATAGTGTAGTACAGGATTATATAGTGAAGTATACTGAAGTGTAGTATAGTATGGGATGCTATAGTATAGTATAGTATTATTTAGTATAGTAGAATGCAGTGTAGACTAGTAAATTATAGTGTAGTACGGGATTGTATAGTGAGGTATAATGAAGTGTAGTATAGTATGGGATGCTGTAGTATAGTATAGTATATTATTTAGTATAGTAGAATGCAGTGTAGACTAATAAATTATAGTGAAGTACTGAATTACA
>NC_069711.1:34641560-34656560 GCF_027358585.1 Pangasianodon hypophthalmus | reverse complement strand
CCCCCGCCGTGCCTCCGTGCCCCAACCCGAGTTTCTGCGCCCACCTGGGCGGGGGTGGCGGTGGGCCTGACGCTGGGCGTGGTCGTGCTGCAGAACTACGAGCAGCGTCTGCATGAGCAGTTCCTCTTCTGGATCTTCATCAGCGTCTACGGCCTCTTCGTTCTCTTCGGGATCTTCTGGAACGTCTTCGCTTATAGCCTGCTGGACGTCAAACTCCCGCCAGCACCATGACCAGCGTGCGCGTGTGTGTGTGTGTGTGTGTGTGTGTGTGTGTGTGTGTGTGGAGGTCACCATAACCTTTAATCTTTGGCTGTTTGTGACTTGAGAACCAAATGCTAAGTACCTCACTCCAAGCATGTGTGTGTGTGTGTGTGTGTGTTTAGTGCCTAAACTGCATCATCATCATCATCATCATCATTTGCTGTGTGCCGTCCAAGAAAAAGAAGAGATGCAGCAGAAAAGAAAGTGAAAGAGAAGGAAAAAGAGAAAAAAAAATGAACACAGAGTCAACACAGTGAGGCTAATCATGCTAATGTGGCTAACGGTGAAATAGCGCTAAAGACGATAAACCAAGAATTAATTAATTAATGATTGGTGGAAAAATCTTTGATGATTTTGGAGGTAATATTAAATAGCGAATTTGAGTTTTTTTGGCCTGTTAATGACAAAAGTCTGTTATGAACGCTGATTAATAATTAGCGGAGGGCGGAGTCAAGTGGGGTTTTGAGACTATAGCCCCGCCCACTTGTTTACAAGCTCATTAGACAAAAAATTTACCAATGAACTTCTGACGAAAGTGAATTTGTTTTTTTTTTCACTTTCATATTCAAATGAATTAACGTTTTGACCAGGTCACTAAACGTTACATTTTTATATCATTATATTTTTGCACTAGCCTGTTGTCTTGTTTTTATTTTTACAATACTTGTTAACAAACTTGTTAAAGTTTGTTAACAAAAAATAAAATACAGTTACCATGGCGAACAGAAATCACAAAATTGCAGCCAAATAGAAACCTCCGTTTTCAACACGACTGAAATGATGCAGCTACGTTTACGCTACGTTTACACTTACGCAACCACTAGCATTCAACTTCAGCGCAACAGCTGAAGTTAATTAATTATGATGCGGTAAAATGACAAATCTTTAAATAAATGATTCGGGAAAATTCTTTGAATCGATCTTACAGTGGAGGTGTTTTTTGCAACATTTTTTTCCAAATTCGTTCTGAAAAGTTCAATGTTATTAGCGTATAAACGTGGAGGAAGTTCTGTAAACTGCATAATGGTTTAATCTTTACGTACAATTTTACCATTTTAATCAAATGTTGTTGTTTATTCAACTATACAGCGTACTGTATGCTATTTGGCTGCTACAGTTTTTTATCGTAACTGAAAACTAGCTTTACAGGCCACGCCCACAAGAGACAAACCAGAAGCAAAATGAGTGACTTGCGATGCGTACGACGATAAATCTCGTAACTCCAAATTTCTACAAATTTTAAAGAAAACGCATGCTTAGGAAGATATCGTAAGGGTTATGATATCGTATCAAAATGGCCGCTCGCTGTTACGTCAGTAACTTTGCGTAATTTTGCGTAATTCCGTAACTTCCAAGAGTCGAATGCAACATTGTTACTTGCTAGTGGGAATGTAGCTAACGCTAATATAATGTTATACCAGTAGAAATAGTGTGTTAATTCAATCAATAAGGATCTTGCGTATGAACGCAAAAAACAAATTGTCGCAAAAAAAATTGGTTTTGATGGAGATGGCATCAATATCGGATCAGTATTAAAATTTGAATTTGTGAATAATATCAAATTTATTCGAATAATTTTCGCCATATTGTTTAATTTATTAATCGTAGTATGGCTTTATTATATCATTAGAATCCGTATTATGATTAGCATAGTGGGTCCATCATGCTAACTAGCATGCGTTGACCTTTATTCACTGTTAGCAGCGTTAGCATGTTTGAACTAAAGATCATAGTGCTGATGTCAGTTTCGAGAGTTAGCATTTTGCCTGTTAGCCCTCAGCTGGATGCTTTCTGATTTCTGACCCGAAAGCAAAAGATTTTCGCTCAGCGTTCCTTCGTTCGCGTTAAAATGTAAACGTGTGTGTCGTGTGTGTTAGCGAATGTGTGCGATAGATGTTTCTAGTGGACGTTCTATATTTTTATAAGCGATAACAGCGTGACAAGAAAAGCGCTAATTTTTCTTAACGTTGCCAAAAATTATTAATCATCTCCTCCTCGGCTCGTCGGAGTTTACGCCTCGTTCTAACAAACGGATGCGAGTTTTACAGAAATCCGTTGTTCGTTTGCGCTAATGATGCTATTTACCAGCAACACACTGGATTTAAAGAAATATTTAAGTATAAAATGTAAAATGGCGTGAAATAAACGTGTATTTATAGCTGTAGCTGTGTTTCAGACACTGGACTAATCGGTCGTGTGTGTGTGTGTGTGTGTATATGACGATGCTAATGAAGTGTGTGTGTGTGTGTTATCTATAGACGGTGCTAGCGTACATATGAACTGAATGTTTCCGTTAGGCGTGTGCCGATATTATAGTTTCATGACATGATAATCACGGCTTATGACAAATTTTAAAGAAAATACAATACTTAGGAAGATATTGTAAGAATTTGGGTCATGATGATGTCGTATCAAAATGGCTGCTCGCTGTTACATCAGTAGTAACAGTCGCTAAGAAAAAACAAGTTTTCTTTGTTTTTCCCAACTTTGGAGGTCGAAATTTGCTTAATTGTGTAACTTTCAAGTTCCATCTGATCAGCCAATCAGAAATCAGAATCGGTAATATATGACATCGACATTAGCCTTTCTTTTAACAAGTAGCTAACATTAGCTCGATGCTAGTATTTTATGCTAAGCCACACAGCGAGCTGAAACATTAAAATTTAGGCTAATGGCGATCGACTTTGCAGTTGGCTAGTCACGTTTTGACCCTGCTAACTGATTATCGGCACACGCCTAGCGTCGAGTTTAGTGACTGTTCTGAAATCAGCTCGTTTTTTTGGTCTATGCACAAACATTCAGCACGGCAGCAAGATAAAACTGATACCAGATCAGATATAACAGTGTTGTACAGTCCGGACAGCGCTAATAGCTACTAATAACACGCGACCTAAACGATTTAACACGCAAATACAGCGAGTTCTGACCTCCTGCTACACCGCTGTCTCTCTTCACAACACCAATCCAGCATTTTCACTGTTTTCTTTTTTTTTTTTTAACATGAATGTTTAAGCTTTTTTTTTTTTTTTTTTTAAAATGCCTGTCGAGCGTGTTAGCCACTAAGCTGCGATCTGAGGCTATGCGCTAATGCAGAGCTAAACGCTCACTTGAAATATTTTAACATGTGCATATTTTGTAGATTTGGTATGTAAATATGGGAATCATTAAACAGTTTTATGACTGAAACGCAAAAAAAAGGCTTCCTGGGATTTTTATTTTGTGTGTTTGATTAGCTAGCAAACATGATTAGCTAGCAAACATGACACAGCATAAAATAAATAAATAAATAATGCAAATTAGTACTAAATATATACAGTACATCTACACACACGCTGCTTTTGGAATCGTTTGTTTATTTATTTGTTTATTTGTTTATTTATTTATTTACAAGAAGGAATTTGTCATCAATGCTAGAGTAAATTTAGGAAAATTAAAAATAAAAATATTTTGGAACTCGTTTTATATGTACTTAAGACAGAAAAAAATTTTTTTTTTTTTTCAATACATTGGTGTTTTTGTTTTATTAAAATAATTATTCCATTATATTAAATATCAATAATAAACCGTTATTTTTAAAAAAAATTAATCGGACCAATAGCGCGCTCTGCTAAGTTCAGGCTCACATGACTCTGCGCATGCGTAGTACAAACACCGGAAGTGTATTGTGAAGAGCTTAGAGAGCATCGCGCCATTTTATTCAACCGAAGAGTGGTGGATAAAGTACTTTTTTAAGCGTGAATTAGTTTTTTTTTAGTTTTAGAACAGAAAAATGGGAAGAAAGAAGAAGAAGCAGCTGAAGCCGTGGTGTTGGTATCCTTTTAAACTTGTGTTGCGACTTAAAAACACCGAAGTTAGCGAAATATCGTCTTAGCTAGCGAGGCTGTATCCCAAATGGCGACGTGTAGTGCACTACGTAGTGCGCATGCGCCATTATTTCAAACCTTGCGTAGTGCGCCTAAATAGGGAACAAGGGTCAATTTTAGGATACAGCTCAAGCTAATGCGCACAAGTCCTTTGAAAACGGGCTAGCTAGCGAGTAACCATACTTCGTGTAGTTATTTTCTTGTCTTTTTAGCGATAACTTGGCAGAGCGTTGTCTAAATAATTACATCTTTTAAATAACTGCCGTGTATAAAAAGCTCCTTAGGTGATTTAAGTTATTTAAAGTCACCTTTCTTAGCCAGGAGAAGACAAAACACTACAGCTAATGAACGCATGCTATCATATTTGCCATACATTTCAGGTTTCAGTTCTCCAAAATGTTTATGTTCTGTAATCTCTACAGTCATGTGTCTGTAGTTAATTCCAGCCAGACTTAATTCCACTTAAAACGTTAATTCTAGAAACCTAAATGTGTTGGTTTAAGCCTATGAATGAATCTGCGTTTGTAGTGATGTGTCGTTTATGAACGAATCGACTCTTTGAGCCGGAATCTGAGAGTCGACTCGCAAAGTAAAGTAAGATTTCTTGAAACGAGTAATTCCGATATTAATAAAACAATCACATTTGAAAAGAAGATATCACACTTTGTTGTTCAGTTTTGAAAAGATTTTGCATTGGTGATCACCCTTTTGGGAACCGAAAGAGTCGGTTCCTATGGGTGAACCGAGACTCATGAACCGATTCACTCAAAAGAGCCGGAATTCCAGTCACTATTGTGTAGTAACAGAGGGTTTTTCTTTAACAGGGAATTATGGGTTTATGGGAAAACATGTAAGTTTTCTGACATTACGTCTTTAAAGTAATGTTACTGCTACATTTATAATAATTTAGAATGATTATGACAGATTAAGATGGGCCAAATGCCATAAATGGATAAAAATGGCACAGGTGGGAGTTTTTTTTTTACTTTCTGTGATTTGTTACGTGTTTTTATTCAGTCCTTGATCGATTACGCGCCTTAATCCGATTACACAAAGGTACTGCAACAGAGACTTTGACGACGAGAAGATTCTCATCCAGCATCAGAAAGCGAAACATTTCAAATGTCACATATGTCACAAAAAGCTGTACACGGGACCCGGCTTGGCCATACACTGCATGCAGGTACGAGACACACACCTGAGCTGACTTTTAATTCCACGTTTCCGGACCAAAGTGGCGTCATGAACCGTGATTAAAATTTTATTCCAGGTGCACAAGGAAACGATAGACGGAGTTCCTAATGCGATACCCGGCCGAACCGACATCGAGCTGGAGATCTACGGCATGGAAGGCATTCCGGAGAAAGACATGCAGGAGCGGAGACGGCTGCTGGAGCAGAAATCACAAGGTGGGAAATGAGAGCCGATTTTTCCTCATAGATAGATTCTTTACTGTCAACGAAATTGAGTGTCGCTCCTAATGGCGCATAAGAATAAAATAAAAGGAGTAAGGGATAACAAATATAAAAGGATATAAATATTAACATAAATGATCAGATCTGTTCAGTTAAGATAGTAAAGCAGCTACAGATATTACACTTAACATATTGCACATCTGAACAGCGTGATCCGGTAAGATTTATACGTTTTAAATATAACAATAGAAATTAAAATTAAAATAAATCTTATTGTATAAAGATATTGCACATAATCATCTCATAAATATAAAGTAAATGACAATTCTGTTTTATCATTTGGGCCTCATTTATCAAACCTTCAAATTTATTTATTTGTTTATTTATTTAGCTGGAAAATTTATCCGTAAATTATTCGTACGAGTAAGATTAATTTATCCTCAAGAAGTGTGACTGCGTCTATAGAAGCAGAACGTTTGGCAGTTTGGTGTTCTGGAGCACTCGGGAGTGTGTTTGCATCACGCCAAGAAGAAAGGACAACAGCCATGACCTCAGAGAAGCACTTGTTGGGGCTTATCAATCTGGGTGGGGTTATAAGGCCATCTCCAAATAATTTGAAATTCACTATTCTACGGCGAGAAGGATTATTTACAAATGGAGAGTCTTTAAGACAGTTGTCGGTCTTCCCAGGAGTGAACATCCCCAGCAAATTCAGTCCAAGATCAGACCACAGAATATTCTTGAGAGAATCGTGAGGCCATCTGTCCTTTGCGTGACGTGGCTGGGCCGAAATTGTGTCATGTAACAGGACAATGATCCCAAACACACCAGCAAATCAACATCAGAATGATTAAAGAAGAAAAAAAATCAAGGTGTTGGAACGGCCAAGTCAAAGTCCGGACCTCAGACCCACTGAGATGCTGCGGTGGGATCTTCAGAGAGCTGTGTATAAACGAATTCCTTCAAACATCAATGAACTGAAGCGATGTTGTAAAGAAGAGTGGGTTAAAGTTTCTCCAAAACGATGTGAGAGACTGAAAAACTCCTACAGAAAACTTTTACTTGAAGTTATTGTTGCTAAAGGTGGTTCTGCATGTTACTGAATTATAGGCTGTACTTATTTTTTCCCACCTGGTGTCTGAATGTTGGTTTCTTTTTGGGAAAAAAAATGACTACATATTGAAATCTGTTGTGTTTTTCTGAGGTTATTTGCTTGTTTATAGAAGTTGGTGAAGACCACATGACTGTTATTTAGACCCTGATCAATAAAAACGCAGAATTGAAGGAGGGTGTACTTTCTTTTTCCCCATGACGGTAATCTGCATGGATTTTATATCTGGAATAGGAGTTTAAATGGTTTATTTTTATTACGTTTAGCAGACACCTTTATCCAGAGCGACTTAAAGAACAGCTTTGGAGTCTCGATCAAAAACTCAAAAACACGTCCTCGTGCTCGTTCACTCGGTCAGGGACTCAGTGGCATTATTTAACAGATAAAAAAAATAAACAACAAACTCATACATTAAGACAAATAAAACAAATCCTTCAGTTATGACAAAAGAAACGGCGGAAAGACGTCTTTCAGCGCAGAGCCGCAAGCCGTAAACAAGCGCCTCAGCTGATGGAAGACTTAGCGCTCGCTTAGTATTATTATTATTAATATTAATATTAATCTTATATATTATTAAATATTTTTATTGGCATAGAAGTGAGTTAAAATAACTTCCACTCCAAAATAACGTGTTTTTTCAGCCTTTACCCTGATCGCTCATTTCGTGCCCACAGCTGTCTGTGCGCTTTTCCTTTTATGGAGTTTTGTGGGCGTCGCTGTATGCAAATGAGCTGTATCAGGAACGTGCTTTACACTTAACCGGTGATCGACATACAAAATTTTTTTGGGTACGAAGAAAATCAGGATTTCTGAAACGTTTTTTTAAATCCGGTATACATTTGTGTTTCGCTTTATGCGATCATTCACGCACACAACATGATAAATCAGTCCTGATGTGTGTGTGTGTGTTTATGTTTGTGTTTATGCAGAAAGCCAGAAGAAGAAACAGAACCAGGACGACTCGGATGAGGATGATGAGGACGATGAAG
This sequence comes from Pangasianodon hypophthalmus, assembly GCF_027358585.1. NCBI lineage: Eukaryota > Metazoa > Chordata > Actinopteri > Siluriformes > Pangasiidae > Pangasianodon > Pangasianodon hypophthalmus. The sequence continues at coordinate 34,648,921 of NC_069711.1, read as the reverse complement.
CCGGTCCGGCGCCGTTTCAGCAGCCGCCCGTTGTCCAGCCGCAGAACGCCTACATGCCCCCGGCTAACTACTCCGGTGGGTCTTTACGAGAAGATCTTCGTATTAATGCTCCGTTTTTTTACTTTTAAAAAAAATTTGTGTACAATATACTGTGGTATTTACGGTGGATATAAACTCCTGTATGCTTTTTGCGAGTAGGCTGCAGCTCGTTAACTCTGTGTCGGTGTGTGCAGGAATGCCTCCTATGATGCCTGGTGTTCCTCCGATGATGCCCGGAATGCCCGCAGTGATGCCCGGCATGCCACCTGGGTACATTTCTGTTTCTAATACTTAACGCTTTATTAGTTTTAAATGCTTTTAGCTACGCAAAATGGCTGCCGTGCCTATCCTGCCGTGCCCATGCTTGGAGCATCATTTGTGCACGTCCTCAGAAATTAACTGCCTACGTCTCTGCGTTGTGCAATACCAACCTAAACAGTAGAGGGCGATCTAACTCCATTTCACGCTAATAAACTAGTGTTTGTGTCAAATCGTGTCCTTATGTGATGCTCTACACCGTTAACGAGTGCTGTTTTTATTCTAGATTGTTAATGAGCGCCGTTTTCCTTGTTTAAATTTTTTAAAAACCTTTCTTGTAGTCTTTAAACTATAGTAGTCTATTAAATTAAGCAGATCGTCTGTTTTAAGTGCCAGCCTTCTGAATTTCCTAGATTAGTAAATACTTTTGAACGTAAGCTCCTAGCTTTTCGATTTGAGACACAGATCATGACGACAATCACGATGACGGCGGAAAGCTTTTAGAGAGACAGAGCAGTGTGTTTAACGTGTTTCACGTCGCTGTGTGTGTGAAATGGTGAAATATTTTACACTCGGAAACATGACCAGAAGGAACGTTTTGGCTCCCTCTAGACGTCGCTTTGAATTTTTATTTGAATTTACATAAAGACGTCAATTTTTGTGATTCTGTTTCTCCGAAAAGCCGCAAGTCAAAGCACAGGCACAAGCGGTGAACAAATTTATCGCGATGAAGCATTTAATGTTCTGCTTTGGTCTTAGTGTTTCCTGAAATTCCGCTTCGACTACAAATTTAGTTTGGCTAGTTATTGTGTATAGTTTATTTATTATTTAGTTTGTGTATTATTTAGTAGCTAGTTATTGTGTACTAATTGGTTTTCTCGTTACTGATCGATTAATTGTTGCTGGAATTGTGAATACCCGTAACACCCTGAATTTATTCCTTTGACAGTATGATGCCGATGGGAGGGATGATGCCCCCGGGGCCCGGAGTCCCCCTCATGATCCCAGGAATGCCCCCAGGTAAGAGCTGTAGTAACGCTGCAGTCCACTGTACTCGGAAAAACCCGATCTCCGATACGGAAGAGTGCGACGGAGCGGTCGTTCAGCGCGCCACTTTCTCTGACATTAACTAACATGGCGGCACGCAGCCTCGGCCTTCCCTGTTTAGATTAGTAACAGTTTTGCTGATTTCATCCCAGGTTTCCTATCGTACGGAAATACAGTATATCGTGTCCGCGAATTAAGAATTCATTCCCACGACTTATTAATAATGTGCACGTGAATAATTCGTTCCTTCATTTTAAATAAATTGTGGCCACGTTTTATTAATTTATTAAACTTCTCTCTGAAGCATTTAAATGAAACGAGGGAACGAATTAATAAAACGAGGCCACAATATATTGTTTTTATTTTTACCCGCATGTCACGTGCGAAGCTTCGTACTAACGTGAAACGATCATTGTGACAGACCATTTTTACGGATGAGATTAGTTGACCTGCCTTATACATCGTTATTCACCGCTAATAATAAATAAATGAAGGAATAACACTAAAATATATGCAGTACTGTGCAAAGAAATGCTGTAGAACAAAGACGCCTTCAAAAATAATGAAACTAAATGTTTGTACATTTAAAAAAAATCCTATAAAGAGCAGTAAACAGTAATAAATGAAACAAAGTCGATATTTAATGTGACGATCCTTCACTTTAAATAAATAAAGCAGTATCTGAGGTGCAGTGTGTGCAGTTTTATAAGGAAATGAGCTGGAAGTGTTACTGAGCATCTTGCAGAAGCAGCCACAGTTCTTCTGGAGATTTTGACTGTCGACTCGCTTCTTATTTCTGCAGCGAAACCCAGCAGCCTTCATTATGTTTTTATCTGAAAAGTGTCTCTTATGGAATCTGCTGCTTTCTTTACTGACATACAAACATTTTTCTGTAACGTTTCATTTTGTGCTGGAAAACTAATGTTTGGAATCTAAAATGTTTTTGTACTGAATCAATAATGTAGAAGTCAGAAAATAAACATCTATAACAAAGTTTGTACTAAAAAAAAAATACAGTGCCAAGACTTTTGCACAGTACTGTATATTTAAATAAAAAATTGAAAGTATGATCTGGTTCCTGTATGATCAAGTTTTTCCGAGCTGAAGCACCGGGAAGCGTTTAGATCGGAAGCGGAGAAACTTCCTGAGTTTAGAGTACGTTAGATGGTTACAGTCCATGCTTCTGATACTGTAGTAACTGTAGTGTAGTAAATGTAACATGGAGACTGTGTGTGTGTGTGTGTGTGTGTGTGTGTGTGTGTGTGTGTGTGTGTGTGTGTGTGTGTGTGTTAGGAATGCCCCCTCACGTACCCCGGCCCGGGATTCCCCCGATGGCTCAGGTACCTCCAGTGACGACACCAGGTGTTCCACCCCGCCCGGCCGCGCCCGTCGCCCCGCCCACCGCCTCCAAACCGCTCTTCCCCAGCGCTGCTCAGGTAACGTTTAAAAAAAAAAAAAGAAGAAGAAGAGGTATTTATCTAATTAATTAATGAATTAATTAATTAACCAATCGATTGAGTGAGTGATTGATTGATTAAATGATGCATCAATAGACTTTTTCAGAATTCTTTTTAGCTTTCAAATAATTACAAATAAGTCGAAGCGGCTTGATGAATCTTTCACGTTTAAATTAAAAAAAAAAAAAATTAATTCGCAAATTATTTGTTATTTAAATATGTAGAATTAATAATCTATTACTAATTTTTAAAAAATTATCTTTTTATTTATTTTTTATTTTTTTTCTACAGAATTTATTTTCCCTCCTTTTTGTTGTAGTAATTTACTTAAAAAAATAATAAATAAATTTAAAAAGTAATTTATTAAAACACTAACAAGTTCTAAATAACCGTATACCCTCATGGTACATCCAGTATCATAGAAATATCCTTAAATATCGCGTTGTGGTTTTTGTTTGTCAGATTTTTTGTTTAAAAAACAAACAAACAAATAAACAAACAAACATAAATAAATGTGTGACTGCGTTGTTCGTACGCATTGTAACGTAAACGTACGTTATTAAATGTATTATAAAAATAAGAAGATTCTCAGAAGAAATGATTTCGTGATTAAGATGAAATGATGTTTAAACGTTGCGGCGAATTTCCGTTTTAAACCATCGTGTGATTTATAATGTGTTAATAAATGCCGTGTGTGAAAGTATTGGCGCCCCCGTCTCTCTCTCTCTCTCTCTATGTCCAGGCTCAGCAGCCGGTGCCCGCTAACGCCGATCCTCCCAAAGCGACATTCCCGGCCTACACCCAGCCTCCGTCCTCCTCCTCTTCCTCTTCCTCCTCCTTCTCGTCTTCCTCCGGTCCTGCTAGTAGCACTGCGGCTAAACCGACCGCCCCAGCAGTCTCCGCTAAGCCGGCCGCCGTCTCCAGCTCCAGTGCTACCAGTAAGTTGATGCACCCTGATGAGGATATCTCGCTGGTAAGTGCTCGGAGACGCCTCTCCCGATTTATCCCCTTTTTATTTGACAGTAAGTAATGAAAACCGGATTTCTCTCTTTACACCTGCTCGGGTTAACCTTACTTTATCTTTAGCCTGTAATTCCATTTATTTATCTATTTATTCTTAGCTCTATTATGAAAGCGTAAACGTGTTTAGATGTTTAGATGTTTGTGTGTGTGTGTGTTGTTTTTAAGTAAATGAGAGTGTGCAGTGTGTGATTGTCGTGTGTGTGTGTGTTGCTCTCGGTGCAGGAGGAAAGGCGAGCTCAGCTGCCTAGGTATCAGAGGTTGATTCCTCCGCGTCCTGGGCCGACCGTAGCTGCTCCTGCGGCGCCCCCTGCTGCGGCGGTGGCGTCGTTACAGCCGCCGCAGCAGCCAATCAGACACCCCATGCACGGTGAGTCGCTCTTACACCGAATAAACACACAGTCAGTAAACAAACAAACAAACAAACAGACGTGAATTACTGTATAGAAGTCTCCTCTTTTATTTGTTTATTTGTTTGTTTATCTAGCTATCTATCTATCTATTTTTTTATTATTATTTATGTATTTATTTGTTTGTTTGTTTATTTATTTATTTATTGGAAAATTCTTGATGGTGAATTTGAAGGAAAGGAAAACTTTATTGTTCCCAGAGGAAATGTTTGGGGAAGCTGCATGAAAATAAATAATAATGCTGATTTAGTGATTAGTTTAGATTTCATACAAAAAATAAAATGATTAAAACTAAAGTCTAAATAAAAAGAAAAGGTTCAAATAAAAAGAAATTTTCCTCAAAAGTAAAATCTAAACCCAATTAATTCTGAGTATGATTTTTTATTATTATTATTATTAATTTTTCTTTCTTGTAAAGATTGAATGAACGTGACGTGAGTGCGGTTTGAGTTTAAAAAAAAAACAAGACTAGCGAGTCTTCATGAGCGCACGTGATTGGTCGGGTTTTGATGACGTCATCACACTGAGACCTTTCAGACCCAGTGACAATTTTCTAACCTAATTAACTAAAAAAAAATGTTCAAACTTTCAGAAAGAATTTTTATTCCTGATTTATTCGAAATCACTCGTATAGATTTTTCACTTCCTCAGTGCACTAGTAAATCTTTTTTTTTTTTTTTTTAAACTGTTTAACATCACCTATTTAATTTTGTTCATTTATTTATTTGTTTGTTTGTTTGTATGTTAGTTATTGGCTCATTTATTTATTTGTTTATTTATTTATTTATTTATAACCCTGCTCCTGTTTCATGGCATTAAAATTTAAACACTTAACCGAAGTCGGAGCTTCAACATCGAGACCTTTGTAGTTTACAAACACGTTTTTCTGTTTATTAAATTTTTTATTTATTCGTGTTATTATTTATTTACTTATTTATTTATCGTTTGTTTGTTTGTTTGTTTGTTTTTTAAATCTATTGTATATTTTTTTTTGTGTGTGTGTGAGAGAGAGAGGTGAGAAACCTGAGAAATTAAACCTTTTAAACTTGTGAAATGAAAATTATAATATAAAAATATAATTATAGTTATTTATAAATACAAATATTATTTAAAAAAATGATATAATTATATAATTACTGTGTAATTTGACCTGAACAGAGGCTCAGATTAAATTTCCAGATTTTCCTTTTTTTTAATAAAATTTTTTTAATCTTTTTTTTTTTTACATATTTATATTTTTGTTGTTGTAATTAATATTAATAAAATAAAATGTAATAAATATTAATATTATTTTATTAATAATACTTTCAGTCTGTTTTGTAATCGAGGCCGAGTCGTATCGCGTCTCTAATTTATCTTAGATTAAAGATTACACACCTCGACTTCACAGTCCACTAACGCCGTGTGTGTGTGTGTGAGAGTGAGAGAGTGTGTGTGTGTGTGTGTGTGTGTGTGTGTGTGTGTGTGTGTGTGTGTGTGTGTGTGTGTGTGTGTGTGTGAGAGTGAGTGAAAGTGTGACCAAAAGGCCAGAGCTGATGGCTTGGTTCTGCATACGAGTTTAAAAGAATTAAAACCATAAATAAATATTGTGATGAAGTAAAAATAGATAGATAGAGTCTGTGATGAATTAATTAATAAATAAATAAATCCTGGTTTAAAAAATATATATAAATACATAAATAAATAAGCTCTGAGATGAGGTTAAAAAAATAAGTAAATAAATCCATGTGATGAAATAATTAATAAATAAATAAATGAATTAATATATATTAATTGATTAATTGATTAATTAATATTAATACATTAATGAATAATAATAATGCTGATTAGTTATTAGTTTAGATTTCATACTAAAATAAAATGACTAAAACTAAATTCTAAATAAAAAGAAAAGTTTTAAATAAAATAAAATTGTTCTCAAAAGTAAAATCTAAACCTTATTAATTAAACTGAGTATGATTATTTATTTTTATTTTATTTTTATTTTTTCTGAATGCTTGAATGAACGTGATGAGTGAGGTTTGAGTAAAAAAAAAAAAAAAAATAATAATAATAATGACAAGACTAACGAGTCTTCATAAAGCGCACATGATTGGTCGGGTTTTGATGACATCATCACGTTGAGACTTTTCAGATCCAGTCACATTTTCCTTGTTTGTGTGTGTCCTGATGTTATGATGTATTTATGTTGTATTGAGTTTAACACGTGTGTGTGTGTGTGTGTGTGTGTGTGTGTGTGTGTGTGTGTGTGTAGGTCAGTACGGCGCACCTCCTCAGGGAATGCCGGGTTACATGCCGGCGTACGGACAGGTGCCTCAGTACCAGGGCATGAGCCGATACTGACACGCCCGCTAGGTTTGCCTCATTTTCTGCTGTTTATTTAGACGATTAAAAAAACAAACAAACAAACAAACAAACACGGACGGAGAGACTCGCGACGACACGCAGGACGCTCACACACCCCATGACCCATTATCGTTACGGACTTTTTTTTCTTTCTTCCTTCATTTTTTTTTTTCTGATTGTGTTTCATTCAGGTTTAAAGCTGTAACAGTGTCAGCGATACTATAAGGCAAGTTCACGATAATAATTATAATTATAATTATTAATAATAATTATAATAATTAACATCACTTTAGTGTGTGTTTAGTTAGCGCGAAGCCTTCGCAGCACGTTAGCGTGCTGTTGGACGTCGAGTCCCCAACGCTGGTTTGGTGAGGGCTTCATCGTAGGCATGTGCCGATCATCAGGTAAAAATAGAAACATATAAATACGTCTCTCACATCGTAACGTTTACGCACAAGTTACTGCTTTCTTTCTTTCTTTCTTTTTTAAAAATAAAGCAATTTTTTTTAAATATAATATTCTTTAGACACATTCCAGTTGGAAAATTTCGGCACATGCCTACTTCCTGTGTGTTTGTGGATCTCAGTAAACACTTTACGCCTGTATGTTTGGACCTGTGTAATTATTATTATTTTTTTTTTTTTTAATTTTTGAAAAATGGATTAATAAACTTTAATTTCCCTTCTTGATTTGTGTTGTGTGTTTGTGTGTGTGTTACATAAAGGTAGTGAGTTTTTGTCATTAAAAACACGAGTGTTTATAAGATTAAATTTTTTTAGGCTTA
>NC_069711.1:34541560-34626560 GCF_027358585.1 Pangasianodon hypophthalmus | reverse complement strand
CGCTTGCGGAGGAGGAATCATGTGTGTTCTGCAGAACTCCAGAGGTGTGACGCTGTGCTGCTGTTTCTCCTCCTGCAGGTCCGACTTCATCGCCACCATCAGACACAGCAGCTTACTGTCCGCATAACACTCCTACACACACACACACACACGCACACACACACACGCACGCACGCGCACGCACATGCACACACACACACACGCACACACACATCATTAATGCTGCAGATTGCTATACTGATCTGCTTAAGTGTCTGCCTCACTGTCTATCTTCCTATATGTGTGTTTAACTGCTTGTCTCGTGTCTGTCTCACCATCTGTCTCACTGTCTGTCTAACCATCTGTCTCACCGTCTGTCTCACTGTCTGTCTCACCGTCTGTCTCACTGTCTGTCTCACCATCTGTCTCACTGTCTGTCTAACCGTCTGTCTCACCGTCTGTCTCACTGTCTGTCTGACCGTCTGTCTCACCGTCTGTCTCACCATCTGTCTCACTGTCTGTCTAACCGTCTGTCTCACCGTCTGTCTCACTGTCTGTCTCACTGTCTGTCTCACCATCTGTCTCACTGTCTGTCTCAATGTCTGTCTCACCGTCTGTCTCACCGTCTGTCTCACCGTCTGTCTCAATGTCTGTCTCACTGTCTGTCTCACCGTCTGTCTCACTGTCTGTCTAACCGTCTGTCTCACTGTCTGTCTCACCATCTGTCTCACCCGTCTGTCTCACCGTCTGTCTCACCATCTGTCTCACTGTCTGTCTAACCGTCTGTCTCACCGTCTGTCTCACTGTCTGTCTCACCGTCTGTCTCACTGTCTGTCTCACCATCTGTCTCACTGTCTGTCTAACCGTCTGTCTCACCGTCTGTCTCACTGTCTGTCTGACCGTCTGTCTCACTGTCTGTCTCACTGTCTGTCTGACCGTCTGTCTCACTGTCTGTCTCACCATCTGTCTCACTGTCTGTCTAACCATCTGTCTCACCGTCTGTCTCACTGTCTGTCTCACCATCTGTCTCACTGTCTGTCTCAATGTCTGTCTCACCGTCTGTCTCACCGTCTGTCTCAATGTCTGTCCACTGTCTGTCTCACCGTCTGTCTCACTGTCTGTCTAACCGTCTGTCTCACTGTCTGTCTCACCATCTGTCTCACCGTCTGTCTCACTGTCTGTCTCACCATCTGTCTCACTGTCTGTCTAACCGTCTGTCTCACCGTCTGTCTCACTGTCTGTCTGACCGTCTGTCTCACTGTCTGTCTCACCATCTGTCTCACTGTCTGTCTAACCATCTGTCTCACCGTCTGTCTCACTGTCTGTCTCACCATCTGTCTCACTTTCTGTCTCAATGTCTGTCTCACCGTCTGTCTCACTGTCTGTCTCACCATCTGTCTCACCATCTGTCTCACTGTCTGTCTAACCATCTGTCTCACCATCTGTCTCAATGTCTGTCCACTGTCTGTCTCACTGTCTGTCTGACCGTCTGTCTCACTGTCTGTCTCACCATCTGTCTCACTGTCTGTCTAACCATCTGTCTCACCGTCTGTCTCACTGTCTGTCTCAATGTCTGTCTCACCGTCTGTCTCACCGTCTGTCTCACCATCTGTCTCACCATCTGTCTCACTGTCTGTCTAACCATCTGTCTCACCATCTGTCTCAATGTCTGTCCACTGTCTGTCTCACCGTCTGTCTCACTGTCTGTCTAGATATGCAGATGGTTAATCAGTCAGACAGACAGCGAGACAGACAGTTAAACAAAACAGATAGATAAATAATATTCTGTCTGTCTTGCTATCTGTTTGCCTGTCCATCGATCCATTCATCAATTCAATTTTATTTTATTTGTTTAACACTTTTAACAATGGACATTCTCCACAAAGCAGCTTTACAGAAATATATAAACTCAGGATATAAATTTTAAATGTATAAATTTATCCCTAATGAGCGAGTCAGAGGTGACGGTGGTGAGGAAAAACATTGAGTGCAAAACTGTTCATGGGAATTGTAGTCCTAAAGCTCTCATAGCAATTGTAGTTCTAAGCCATCTTCATGGTTTGTAAGTGGAACCGTCCTCAGTAATCTCATGTAACTTTAGTCTGTTATCTGCTTTCTGTCTCTGCATTCGGTGCTTGGTATGTCTCTCTGCCTGTCTCATTTGCTGGACAGCCGTCTGTTTTGCTGTCTGACCTTCTGTCTTTGTGTCCATCTATCTGTCTGTCTTTCTGTCTGCCTATTTTGTCACCTGTCTGTCTGTTTCTTTATCTATCTGCCTGCCTGTCTTGTCCTTTTCATCATCTGTCTGACTCACCATTGTTCTACGTGGTAGTCTGTCTCACTGTCTGTCTCACTGTCTGTCTGTCTGTCTGTTCATCAGTCTATAACACAAGTTAGCTGCCACTCTATACATGAACAAGTCCAACATACTGAAGTGCTCAGATCTCAGTAATGAAGCATGAGAAGACGAAACTAAATGCACCCCTGTGTTAGTCTTGACCGCTTTAACTATAACGCACAGTGTGAATTTGGTGAAAATCGGAGAACGTTGGATTTTTCGCCCAAAAAAACACAAAGGCTAATCTCTTATCTTTTTCTTGGGTGAAAAATTTGACATTCTCAGATCTTCACCAAATTTAAGATTCACACCGTGCATTAAGGCGGGCAAGACTAACCCAGGGGTGCACTTAGTTTCGTCCTATCCCCCTCCAGAGCTGAGATTTGAGCCTCTCATTTGTAATATATTACACTCAGTATAAATCACAGGTTCAAGCGCACAAATATAAAGATTTTACTGGTGGATATCAGTTCAAGGACACGAGCTTGGATGAAAATATAAACAGCCATCTTGTCATCTGTTTATCATTTCTTTATTTGCGTGTTCAGGTAGACTTTAGCGTAAATGCTTGAACACACACTCTCACCCTAAACACTCGAACGCAGTAGTCGAACGAGTCGGGGTCGCTGATGTCATAAATCAGGCAGACGACATCACAGCAGAGATCAGAATCAGACAGGAAGTCCAAATCCGAGCTGATTTCACGCAGCTGTGGAGAGAAAAACAGACGACACTGCGTCAATCAACCGGGACATCGTAGCTCCTTCACACACTAAACACGTCAAACACACTTTACAAACTTGATGATTTTTGTTTTAGTAGAAAGTAAAACACATCTTTATAATTAATAATAATAATTAATAACTACACATTAACAGTAAACAAGGGCAGCGTCTCACCAGCAGGTATTTCTCCTGACCGTAAACATGGACCGTGTTAATGGCGTAGTGCGATTTGTGTTCGTCTCTGATCGTCTTCTGGCGCTGGAGGGGACACACACACACACACACACACTATTCATTTTGTAAAATGTCTACAAAACAAAGAGAGTTTTCTTTAATAATATTAAAAACTATTATTATTAGTAGTAATAAATAATAAGGAAACCGACACGACTGCTGCATTAATACATCCAAGAGTGTACATATATGTGTGTATGTTGTGTGTGTGTATATGTGTATATATGTATTATATACAAACTTTATTATAGATGTTTATTTTCTGACTTCTACATTATTGATTCAGTACAAAAACATTTTAGATTCTAAACATTAGTTTTCCGGCACAAAATGAAACGTTCCAGAAAAATGTTTGTATGTCAGTAAAGAAAGCAGCAGATTCCATAAGAGACACTTTTCAGATAAAAACATAATGAAGGCTGCTGGGTTTCGCTGCAGAAATAAGAAGCGAGTCGACAGTCAAAGTCTCCAGAAGAACTGTGGCTGCTTCTGCAAGATGCTCAGTAACACTTCCAGCTCATTTCCTTATAAAACTGCACACACTGCACCTCAGATACTGCTTTATTTATTTAAAGTGAAGGATCGTCACATTAAATACTGACTTTGTTTCATTTATTACTGTTTACTGCTCTTTATAGGAGTTTTTTTAAATGTAGAAACATTTAATTTAATTATTTTTGAAGGCGTCTTTACTCTACAGCATTTCTTTGCATGTGCCTAAGACTTTTGCACAGAACTGTGTGTATATATATAGATATATAAATGTGTGTGGGTGTGTGTGTGGGTGTGTGTGTGTGTGTGTGTGTGGGTGGGTGTGTGTGTGTGTGTGTGTACATTGAGGTTGCGTCCGATGAAGGCCTGCAGGAAGCTGCTCTTTCCACTACCACTGCTACCAAAGACATTACAGAGAAACACACAGCGCTGCGTCTGTTTCTGCTGCAGGTCCACACACTTACTGCGGGTCACTGTGGAACACACACACACGCACACACACACACGCGCACACACACACACAGACACACACATGACTTGTTGACTTGTATTATAATCTTGAACCCATGTTGTATGAAATACCAGAAACCGCCAGTTCACACCTCTGTGATCATATTAAGTTTCAATTTCCTAATGAAGCCACTCTGACAATCAACACACACACACACACACACACACACATGCACACACACACAAACCGTGTCAAAATACCCACCCGTGATGGCGGCGGCCTGCGACTCCTGCTCCGCTACGATGGAGTAACCAAGGTAACCGAGGTACTCCAGGCACCGCTGGACGTCCAGATACGTCGTTAACCTGCCATCATGACAAACATTACAGTAATTAGTGCTGCTGAATTCTGGATTCTGATTGGTCAGAAGGTGTTGATTAATTTTCTAGAACAGCAGCTCTGACAGTAGTGCAGGTTTATATTAAAGCGCTCGCTCTAATCTAATACGTTATCGTTTCTATAGCAACAGCTCATTCACAGGGACGTGTACAGCAGACAGTCCACATAATAATAAACAGATTAAAAAAGAAAATGTGTGTAATTGATAAATGATATGATGAAGTTTACTGTAAGGAGATGTATATTTAACATTTATGGAAGGAGTCTCCAGTGTCAGTGCTCCCACTCAATTCTAACATACCGTACTAATGCGATCTGATCTCAGCTTTGGAAGGTGATAGGGCGAAACTAAGTGCACCCCTGTGTTAGTCTTGACCTCCATAACACACAGTGTCGATTTGGTGAAGATCTGAGACGTCAAATTTTTCGTCCAAAAAAACGGTAAGGGGTTAGCCTTTGTGTTTTTTTGGGTGAAAAATTCAACGCTCTCTGATTTACACTAAATTCACACCATGCGTTAGGACGATCAAGACTAACACAGGAGAGCACTTAGTTTCGTCCTATCACGCTCCAGAGCTGAGATCTGAGCCCCTCATTTCCACTATATTACACTCAGTATATATATTAGCTTGGGATTCAGAAATTTAAATATTTTACTGGTCAATATCAGTTAAATCACTTCCACAAGCAGTGCATGAGCTCGGACGGAAATATAGCAATTTTATCTACTATTCTTTACTGAACCGTACCATACCATACTATATCATACTGTACCATACTATACTATACTACACTATACTATAACATCTACCGTACTCTAGTATAGTATATGGTACCTATTTTATCTACTATACCATACTATATCATATTATACTACACTATACTATAACATCTACTGCACTGTAGTATAGTACATTGTACCTATTTTACCTACTCTAGCATACTACACTATACCATACTATACTATACTACACTATACTATAACATCTACCATACTGTAGTATAGTATATTGTACCTATTTTATCTACTATACCATGCCATACTATACCTATACTACACTATACTATAACATCTACTGCACTGTAGTATAGTACATTGTACCTATTTTACCTACTCTAGCATACTACACTATACCATACTATACCATACTACACTATACTATAACATCTACCATACTGTAGTATAGTATATTGTACCTATTTTATCTACTATACCATGCCATACTATACCTATACTACACTATACTATAACATCTACTGCACTGTAGTATAGTACATTGTACCTATTTTACCTACTCTAGCATACTACACTATACCATACTATACTACACTATACTACAACATCTACCATACTGTAGTATAGTATATTGTACCTATTTTATCTACTATACCATGCCATACTATACCATACTACACTATACTATAACATCTACATTACTGTAGTATAGTATATTGTACCTATTTTATCTAATATACCATGCCATACTATACCATACTACACTATACTATAACATCTACATTACTGTAGTATAGTATATTGTACCTATTTTATCTACTATACCATGCCATACTATACCATACTACACTATACTATAACATCTACATTACTGTAGTATAGTATATTGTACCTATTTGATCTACTATACCATTCTATACTTTACTACACTAGACTATAACATCTACTTTACTGTAGTATAGTATATCATACCTATTTTATCTACTATACCATACTATATCATATTATACTACACTATACTATAACATCTACTGCACTGTAGTATAGTACACTGTACCTATTTTACCTACTCTAGCATACTACACTATACTATATCATCTACCCAACTGTAGTATAGTATATTGTACCTATTTTATCTACTCTAGTATACTATGCTTTGCTATATCATGCTGTAACTATATTTTGCTATAGTAGATTATATGAATACTATACTTTTATTCTAATTTAATCTACTGAATCCTACTATACTATGTCATACTATAAATATTTTATCTACTGTACAGTACTATACTATAAATAAAATACACTGCAATACACTGCACTGCACTATACTATAGCATCTCAGAATACAGCAAATTTTCAGCAAATTCACACCACGCTTTAGGAAGGTCTAATTTCCAGTGTATCACACTGAGTAAAACAGACATGTCCGGAACTAACAAATGTAATTTTTTTTCTATACTATAACAATAGTATATCATACAATGCTAGTTTTATGCACTATTCTATGCTATACTATTCCTACTTTATATACAGAATTCATTCATGTACATGTATACATACAGTATATACATAGGATCAGATAGTCACCAACCAATCCCACCCCTGTGAACGTCTGCAGCTGTTACTCTGCAGCTGTTACTCTGCAGCTGTTACTCTGCAGCTGTTACTCTGCTGCTGTTACTCTGCTGCTGTTACTCTGCTGCTGTTACTCTGCAGCTGTTACTCTGCAGCTGTCATTCTGCTGCTGTTACTCTGCTGCTGTTACTCTGCTGCTGTTACTCTGCAGCTGTCATTCTGCTGCTGTTACTCTGCTGCTGTTACTCTGCAGCTGTTACTCTGCAGCTGTTACTCTGCTGCTGTTACTCTGCTGCTGTTACTCTGTACCTTGTTGTGTTTTTTTTTACCTTATCACTGATGTGTTTTGCAATGTGTGTTATTTTTAGCATGTGTCGAATGTATAACTTTGTCTAGTGCATCAATGTCTGTTGCTGTGGCAGCACCCAAATTTCCTCAACTAATCAATCTATCTATCAATCCATCTACCTGTCTATCCTATAGTATACTATACTGTGCTATACCATACAGTATTATAGTTTAATATACTAAATTACACCAATTTTATCAACAATACCTCTTTAATCTAATAAACCCTACAATATGAAAGTGTAGTATAGCTGCCTTAACTCCAATACTACTCTATAATATGCTATGCTATACTTATACAAGCTTGTATTTCTAATTGTGCTGATACTATACTGTACCATACCATACTGTATTATACTAATGCCATACTACACTATACTACGCCACACTATACTACACTATACTGTACTATACTACACTACACTATGCCACACTATACTATACTATACTACACTACACTGCGCCATACTATACTACACTATACTGTACTATACTACACTACACTATGCCACACTATACTACACTATACTACACTACACTGCGCCATACTATACTACACTATACTGTACTATACTACACTATGCCACACTATACTATACTATACTACACTACACTATACTGTACTATGCTACACTACACTATGCCACACTATACTATACTATACTACACTACCCCACACTATACTACACTATACTGTACTATGCTACACTACACTATGCCACACTATACTATACTATACTACACTACCCCACACTATACTACACTATACTGTACTATGCTACACTACACTATGCCACACTATACTATACTACACTACGCCATACTATACTACACTATACTGTACTATGCTACACTACACTATGCCACACTATACTATACTATACTACACTACCCCACACTATACTACACTATACTGTACTATACTACACTACACTATGCCACACTATACTACACTATGCCACACTATACTATACTACACTACACTACACCATACTATACTACACTACACTATGCCACACTATACTATACTATACTACACTACGCCATACTATACTACACTACACCATACTATACTACACTACACTATGCCACACTATACTATACTATACTACACTACGCCATACTATACTACACTATACTGTACTATGCTACACTACACTATGCCACACTATACTATACTACGCCATACTATACTACACTATACTGTACTATACTACACTACACTATGCCACACTATACTATACTACACTACAGTACGCCACACTATACTATACTATACTACACTATACTACACTATACTGTACTATACTACACTATGCCACACTATACTATACTATACTACACTACGCCATACTATACTACACTATACTGTACTATACTACACTACACTATGCCACACTATACTATACTACGCCATACTATACTACACTATACTGTACTATACTACACTATGCCACACTATACTATACTACGCCATACTATACTACACTATACTGTACTATACTACACTACACTATGCCACACTATACTATACTACACTACAGTACGCCACACTATACTATACTATACTACACTATACTACACTATGCCACACTATGCCACACTATACTATACTACACTACACTATGCCACACTATACTATACTACACTACACTACGCCACACTATACTATACTATACTACACTACACTATAGTCTACTCTACTGTATCTCAGCTTTGGAGTGTGGTAGGATGAAACTAAGTGCACCCCTGTGTTAGTCTTGACCTCCATAACACACAGTGTCGATTTGGTGAAAATCTGAGAACGTCAAATTTTTCGTCCAAAAAAACGGTAAGGGGTTAGCCTTTGTGTTTTTTTGGGTGAAAAATTCAACATTCTCTGATTTACACTAAATTCACACTGTGCATTAGAGAGGTAAAGACTAACACAGGAGTGCACTTAGTTTCTCACTATCTCACTCCAGAGCTGAGATCTGAGCCTCTTACTTCTGTTATATTATACACAATAAATACACAGGTTTGGGATGCAAAAAGTTTTAAACATTTTAAAGTTCAATATCAGTTAAAGTACACGTGCAGTGCATGAGTTTTGATGGAAATATTCCTATTTGATCTACTAGACTGTACTGTACTACACTAGAGTATACTTTAATATAATCTCATCTACTATAATGAAGTACAGTATATTGTACCTATTTTATCTACTATACAACAAAGCACTATACTGTACTATACTGTACTATACTGCTCCTATACTATACTATACTATACTATACTATACTGTACTGTACTATACTATACCTCAGCTTTGGAGTGTGATAGGATGAAACTAAGTGCACTCTTGTGTTAGTCTTGACCTCCTTAACTTCCGCTGCGAATTTGCTGAAGATCTGAAAACGCCTTTGTGTTTTTTTGGGTGAAAAATTCAACGTTCTCCATTTTACACTAAATTCACACTGTGCATTAGGGAGGTAAAGACTAACACAGGAGTGCACTTAGTTTCACACTATCTCACTCCAGAGCTGAGACAAAGTTCAATAAACGTTTACAGTTTGATATCAGTTAAAGTACACGTGCAGGGCATGAGCTTCGACGGAAATATACATAACCAATTATAAACATTGGTAAATTGCTGTGGTATAAGAGGAAGAAAAGACTTGGGGGTGTGATGTTATAGGAAAATAATCAACGTCGTGGTTAACAGGAACTCACGTCCACTGAGAGATGAAGCCCTGGTATGTGATCCAGCCATGTTCGTTTGTACACACAGTGTTATTCACGTCCGGACCCCATGGCATGTAGGGAAAAACATCAAACACGTCCTTCAGCTCGTTGGGGTTCAGAGCTCCGTCTCTGTCCTAAAATAAAATAATCACAACTAAAGGATTTAATAAAAACAGCTCACCATTTGGCCTACTTCTGTCCCGGCTGATCCAGCATACACTGGACATAACATCTGTCCCATTTTATACCTCACATTGCTTATATCATAGTATATCATTATTACTGAGACTGATCAGCTAAATGAATTCTTTAAAATAAATAAATAAATAATAAAACCTGACGTGTGTGTGAGTGCGATCTGTTGTGGAGGACGAGTGCCGCGGCGGCGTCTTCACCTTGTCGTGTTTATCGAAGACGCTCTGCAAGAACAGTGAAGCGTTGTGGTTGAGCTCGGTGCTGCAGTCCGCTGGGATTCTTAACCTACAAACAAACAAACACTGTGTAGGATTACGTTTAAACAAGTGAGGGGGCGGAGCTAACAAGATAAAAACAGCAAGGTGGGAGGAGCTAGAAGGGAAACAGGTCAAAGACTTGCAAATCTAACAGGAGAAACAGATACAAAAGGGGTGGGGCTATCAGGAGAAACAGCAGGGCGTGGCTAAATTGGGAAACAGGTGAAGTGGGTGGGACTAAAAAGGTGAGCAATAAGTAAGCCTAAAAAAAAGATCTAAATGAGAGGGAGGCAGGTAAGAAGGAAGCAGGGCTAACAACAGAAACAGGTAAAAGATGTCAGGGCTCACAAGAGAAATAGGTCAACAGGAGGAAGAGCTAACCAAAGAAACAGGTGAGAAGGAAGCAGGACTAACAAGAGAAATGAATAAATAACAGGCGGAGCTAAAAGAAGAAACAGGTGAGAAGGAGGTTGGACTAAGTAGAGAAACAAGTAAGGAAGAGGCAGAGCTAACAGGAGAAACAGGTAAAAGGAGATAACAAAATGGGGATAACAAAAGAAGCAGGTAAGAAGGAGGAGGGACTTTCAAGATAAGCTGATAAGAAGGAGGCGGGACTATGAAGAGAAATCGATAAGAAGGAGGTGGGACTATGAAGAGAAATAGATAAGAAGGAGGCGGGACTATGAAGAGAAATCGATAAGAAGGAGGTGGGACTTTCAAGATAAGCAGGCAAGAAGAAGGCGGGACTTTCATGATAAACAGGTAAGAAGGAGGCGGGACTATGAAGAGAAATAGACAAGAAGGAGGCGGGACCTTCAAGATAAGCAGGTAAGAAGGAGGCAGGACTATGAAGAGAAATAGATAAGAAGGAGGCGGGACTTTCAAGATAAGCAGGTAAGAAGGAGGCGGGACTTTCAAGATAAGCAGGTAAGAAAGAGGCGGGACCTTCAAGATAAGCAGGTAAGAACGAGGCGGGACTATGAAGAGAAATAGATAAGAAGGAGGCGGGACTTTCAAGATAAACAGATAAGAAGGAGGCGGGACTATGAAGAGAAATAGGTAAGAAGGAGGCGGGACTTTCAAGATAAGCAGGTAAGAAGGAGGCGGGACTTTCAAGACAAGCAGATAAGAAGGAGGCGGGACTTTCAAGATAAGCAGATAAGAAGGAGGCGGGACTATGAAGAGAAATAGGTAAGAAGGAAGCAGGGGAGGCGGAGCTAACAAAAGAAACAGGTAATAAGAATGTGGGGCTAACAAGGGATTGGTTAACATGAGTGGGCGGGGCTTACGGAGGGAAAAGGTAGTCCTGATGTAGTTCCAGGTCGTCATCGTAGCCAAAATGGCGAAGCACTGCCCACGTGGTCTCGTGACGCCCCCTCTGGATGAAGAGCGTGTGGAGGAAAAGGAATCCTGGGAAAAAAAAATAAACACGCAAGAAACACACCATTTTAATCTTTATATCCCTCGTTAGGGCTGAAACATTACTGCTAAAAGCGTGTGATAGTGGAGTGTAACACTGACGGTGTGTGTTCTGTCCCTCACCCTGCAGAGTCAGTCCGTCCTCACACACTCCGTCAGGCGCGTTCTTCTTCACCACCTTCTTCACGTCCTCCAGAGCCTGAGGAGCGAGCGGCGAGCTGAAACACACTCTCTGCACAGAGCCATAACACTTCATCACTTAACAAAATGATCAATAAATCAACATGGAGCAGCTGCTGCTTTTTACCTGGAAGAAGTTGAGCTCGTTGTCGTTGAGGATTCCGTTATTGTCCAAGTCTGAAATTTTGAAGACGCGAGTGAGCGCTCGTACACACGCCGGTTTCATCTGTCACACACACACACACACACACACACACACACACACACAGAAGAGAAAAAATAATAAAGTAAACTGTGATATAGAGTGTAATATTCAACAACACACACACAACATTATTAGTATTGCAAATGCATCATATTGTTCAGGACAGTAATAATGTAAGCGTTTAAAAGTAATATGCAAATTAAGCTGATCTACTATCATATAATATATATTTTTTAAATTCACATAAATATTTTCACTCCTATAAATGGTCAATAAAAGTGAAATTATAACCTAATAAACATGTAAAAATTAATGAATCCATTTACGCTTATGAAAAACACATTTATCTCAGAGACTTTGTGATGCAGTGACTTTTTTTCCTTGTTATATGTTTATTACATGTTTTCTGGTCTTTGGTACAAAACGGCTGCTGTCCTGTGAATCTTAGTGATTTTTTATTTATAAAAAATGTGTCACTTTTAATCCTAAAAAAAGAAAAAAAAGACACAAAACATCTGAATGAGAATGAGTTGATTTGCAGTAAAATGCAAGTTAAATGTGAGTGAAAATGTAGGAGAAATTATTCACAAAATTTATTTACGCTTTTTCCAAATTCCCATTTTAATAAATTCCCAAGTTTAATTAAAATCAAGAATGTGATATCAAAATAAAATGTAACCTAATAAACAACATTGTGGCTGTGGCATCTTTTATTTTTTCCTTATTGTGTGTTTATTATGTTTTTATTGTGTGTTTGTGTTTATTACGTGTTCATTATGTTTTTTATGAGTTTATTATGTGTTTATTGTGTGTTTATTATGGGTTTGTGTTTATTATGTGTTTGTGTTTATTATGTGTTTATTATGTGTTTATTATGTGTTTGTGTTTATTATGAGTTTGTTTTTATTATGTGTTTATTATGAGTTTGTGTTTATTATGTGTTTGTGTTTATTATGAGTTTGTGTTTATTATGTGTTTATTATGTGTTTGTGTTTATTATGAGTTTGTGTTTATTATGTGTTTGTGTTTATTATGTGTTTGTGTTTATTATGTGTTTATTATGAGTTTGTGTTTATTATGAGTTTGTGTTTATTATGAGTTTGTGTTTATTATGTGTTTGTGTTTATTATGTGTTTGTGTTTATTATGAGTTTGTGTTTATTATGTGTTTGTGTTTATTATGTGTTTGTGTTTATTATGTGTTTATTATGTGTTTGTGTTTATTATGAGTTTGTGTTTATTATGTGTTTGTGTTTATTATGAGTTTGTGTTTATTATGTGTTTGTGTTTATTATGAGTTTGTGTTTATTATGTGTTTATTATGTGTTTGTGTTTATTATGTGTTTATTATGTGTTTGTGTTTATTATGAGTTTGTGTTTATTATGTGTTTATTATGAGTTTGTGTTTATTACGTGTTCATTATGTTTTTATTGTGTTTGTGTTTATTATGTGTTTGTGTTTATTATGTGTTTGCGTTTGTGTTTATTATGTGTTTATTATGGTTTTTTATGAGTTTATTATGTGTTTATTATGTGTTTATTATGTGTTTGTGTTTATTATGAGTTTGTGTTTATTACGTGTTCATTATGTTTTTATTGTGTTTGTGTTTATTATGTGTTTGTGTTTATTACGTGTTCATTATGTTTTTATTGTGTTTGTGTTTATTATGTGTTTGTGTTTATTATGTGTTTATTATGTGTTTGCGTTTGTGTTTATTATGTGTTTATTATGGTTTTTTATGAGTTTATTATGTGTTCATTATGTTTTTATTATGTGTTTGTGTTTATTATGTGTTTGTGTTTATTATGTGTTTGTGTTTATTATGTGTTTATTATGTGTTTATTATGTGTTTGTGTTTATTATGAGTTTGTGTTTATTATGTGTTTGTGTTTATTATGAGTTTGTGTTTATTATGTGTTTATTATGTGTTTGTGTTTATTATGAGTTTGTGTTTATTATGTGTTTGTGTTTATTATGAGTTTGTGTTTATTATGTGTTTATTATGAGTTTGTGTTTATTATGTGTTTATTATGTGTTTGTGTTTATTATGAGTTTGTGTTTATTATGTGTTTATTATGAGTTTGTGTTTATTGTGTGTTTATTATGTTTTTATTATGTGTTTATGTTTATTATGAGTTTGTGTTTATTATGTGTTTGTGTTTATTGTGTGTTTATTATTTGTCTGTGTTTATTATGTTTATTATTTGTTTCCAAAATCATTGGTACAAAATATCTTCTACATTGTGAACTTTATGTGTTTATTTTATTTAAAATGCATCACATTTAGATGTAAAAAAGCACAGAAAAGTCAGTTTGCGGTAAAATAAGAGATAATAGTGGAAATAGAGCTTAAGATAATAGAGCTTTGGAGAAATTATTTCCTGAATTTATTTCCACAAGTTTTTCTTCCAGTTTGAATTAAGCTGCGACACGTGAGAGGAGAAAAACGTGAACTATATTCTTGACCAGGAAGTGAGAAAGCAGCCCAAGAATCTGTGATAGAAAAGAGAATTCGTTACCTGTTTGCGTTCGGGGCAGTAAAGCGGTCCTGTTGGATGCAGTACGGCTTTCTGAGCGTAATAAAACAGCTCGGAGATGTTCTTCAGAGTCTTCGCCGAACACTGAAACACACAAACACCCACCAAAAAGTCTTTATAACGCTTATAAAAAGCTAGTTAAAAAAAAACACACACACAAACAAAACGAATAAATCAAACAATTTACACAGACTAATTAATACAGCTGTAAATATTAATTAAAAAAGAATAATAATTTAAAACAAATACAAATCAAATAAATCATTTAAACTTTAAACTTTTTTATAGAATTTTATAGAATTTTATTCCCAGTAATAATTCGTTTACTTTCAACAATTTACTCCATTTCAGTGCAAGGTTTAAAATGATTAAAGACTCCTTTAACGAAGAAAAGTTTATCACGTGTAAGTTTCTCTTCATATTAATTTATATTTGAAGACTCTTGTTATAACACTGGTCTACAAATTTTTGGGAAGTTATCGACCTCCGAGATAAAATGTGCTAATTCTTACATATTTTGATTAGATGAATTAGAAAACGAGTGATAAAGGTGCTGGTTGGCTAAAGTTTTCAAGATATTTCACGATAAAGATTTATAATTATCTATACACAGGCGAATATATCTGATGATCATGATGCCTCGTAACGTCTCGACAAAGTACAGTAGAACAATGAACATGGTACCATATGAAAGTTTATACATTTATCTTCACTTTGAGACTAAAGATTATTACCTAACTGTAATTTATTGGTCTTTTATTGCGGAGTACATTTGTCTTGGCCAGATCTACACATCATACAGTTCCATTTGGTGGCTTGTGAAAGTGTCATTGCTTAACATTTCCAAGGAACAGTCACGTGATATTTTCCCTCAGAAACCAAGAAACGGTGTAAACAACGCAGATAACTTCTGCTACATTTGTGGGAAGGTTACATTTGCATGCAAAATAGGGGATCAGGACAAGAGTTGGTCCTCGGTGTCAATTCGAATGTGTAGATTCGGTCAGTTTTTCATGAAAAAAGCATGAAAATGTTACATGAAAAAAAACAATAAATGAATAGAAAGTTACGTTATTGGTATCAACAAAAAGATAAATTTATAATGATTGGTGTGACGCCATTCTCATTGCTATATCACATTTTGCAGAAAAGTTATGGAGCATAATCACACACCCCGCTTCTAATTTTGAATTATTTAGATGCAATTTTGACCTGAAGCTGTATCTTGGAAACTGGAGCCAATTAACACTCAGGACTTAATTTTCTTTTATTAGTGACTCACTTCTGCTAAAATTTAGCTACTTTCATTTCCGAGGCTTTCTCTTTGTAGACCAGTGTAACACATGTATAAGCACTGAACGGCGTGTTAATAGAATACCACGAGTATACTATACTATAAGTGTTTATGTCAGTACGAGCAGGACGACAAGACAAGACAAAAAGTGTGTGTGTGTGTGTGTGTGTGTGTGTGTGTGTTTGTTAGCACCTCCACGCAGGTCTCGATCTCAGTGTATTTGTTCATGATGTGCAGGACGGTCTCCATGCAGCTCTGTTCCACCAGATCAGACTTATTCCCAACCAGGATCAGAGGAACCCTGGTTCACACACACACACACACACACACACACACGCACACACACACACACACAGAGTTTTTCATTGATTAAAAATCTGTTTTTAGCAAAGTATAGCACAGCATATTATCTTATAAGTATTATAATATAATATAATATAATATAATATAATATAATATAATATAATATAGTATTGTATTATATTATAACTAATATTATAATATAATACTATAGTAATTATTATTGCACATAAGTATTGTACAGTATAGTATAGTATATAGTACAATGCAAGCATGGTATAGTATAGTGCAGTACGGTGCAGTACAGTATGGTACAGTATAGTATATATCAAATTCAGAAGTATAGCATAGTATAGTGTTAGTATAATATAGTATAAGTATTATAATGCATAGTATAGTATAGTGTAAGTACAGTATAGTATGAGTGCAGTATAGTATAGTGCAGTACGGTGCAGTATAGGATAGCAGAGTACATAATAGTGTAGTATGGTACAGTATAGTATAGTGCAGTGCGGTGCAGTACTGTATAGTATAGTATAGTATAGTGTAGTATGAGTGCAGTATAGTGTAGTGCAGTACGGTGCAGTACTGTATAGCAAAAAGTGCAGTATAGTACAGTATAGTATAGTATAAGGGCAGTATAGTGTAGTGCAGTATAGTATAGTATAAGGGCAGTATAGTGTAGTGCAGTATAGTATAGTATAAGGGCAGTATAGTGTAGTGCAGTATAGTATAGTATAAGGGCAGTATAGTGTAGTATAGATGGGTATAATAGGTATAATATACTATACTGCAGCATAGTAGATAAAATCCAAACAGTAAATGTTCATATTTGTGCGTCTCAAATCCCTGTACATTACTGAGTGTACTTTACTGAGTGTACTTTACTGAGTGTACTTTCCTGAGTGTAGTTTACCGAGTATACTTTACTGAGTATACTTTACTGAGTGTACTTTACTGAGTATACTTTACTGAGTGTACTTTACTGAGTGTACTTTACTGAGTGTACTTTATTGAGTGAACTTTACTGAGTGTACTTTACTGAGTATACTTTACTGAGTGTACTTTACCGTGTGTACTTTACCGAGTGTACTTTACCGAGTGTACTTTACCGAGTGTACTTTACCGAGTGTACTTTACCTAGTATACTTTACCGAGTGTACTTTACCGAGTGTACTTTACCGAGTGTACTTTACCGAGTGTACTTTACCGAGTATACTTTACCGAGTATACTTTACCGTGTGTACTTTTCTGAGTGTACTTTACTGAGTATACTTTACTGAGTGTACTTTACCGTGTGTACTTTTCTGAGTGTACTTTACTGAGTGTACTTTACTGAGTGTACTTTACTGAGTGTACTTTACCGAGTGTACTTTACCGAGTGTACTTTTCTGAGTGTACTTTACTGAGTATACTTTACTGAGTGTACTTTACCGTGTGTACTTTTCTGAGTGTACTTTACTGAGTGTACTTTACTGAGTGTACTTTACTGAGTGTACTTTACCGAGTGTACTTTACCGAGTGTACTTTACTGAGTGTACTTTACTGAGTATACTTTACTGAGTGTACTTTACTGAGTATACTTTACTGAGTGTACTTTACCGAGTGTACTTTCCTGAGTGTACTTTACTGAGTGTACTTTTCTGAGTGTACTTTACCGAGTGTACTTTACCGAGTGTACTTTCCTGAGTGTACTTTACTGAGTGTACTTTACTGAGTGTACTTTACTGAGTGTACTTTCCTGAGTGTACTTTACTGAGTGTACTTTACCGTGTGTACTTTCCTGAGTGTACTTTACTGAGTATACTTTACTGAGTGTACTTTACTGAGTGTACTTTACCGAGTGTACTTTACCGTGTGTACTTTCCTGAGTGTACTTTACTGAGTATACTTTACCGAGTGTACTTTCCTGAGTGTACTTTACCGAGTGTACTTTACCATGTGTACTTTCCTGAGTGTACTTTACTGAGTGTACTTTACTGAGTGTACTTTCCTGAGTGTACTTTTCTGAGTGTACTTTACCGAGTGTACTTTCCTGAGTGTACTTTACCGAGTATACTTTACTGAGTGTACTTTACTGAGTATACTTTACTGAGTATACTTTACTGAGTGAACTTTACTGAGTGTACTTTACTGAGTGTACTTTACTGAGTGAACTTTACTGAGTATACTTTACTGAGTATACTTTACTGAGTGTACTTTCCTGAGTGTACTTTACTGAGTGTACTTTACTGAGTGTACTTTATTGAGTGAACTTTACTGAGTGTACTTTACTGAGTATACTTTACCGAGTGTACTTTACCGAGTGTACTTTACCGAGTGTACTTTACCGAGTGTACTTTACCTAGTATACTTTACCGAGTGTACTTTACCGAGTGTACTTTACCGAGTGTACTTTACCGAGTATACTTTACCGAGTATACTTTACCGAGTGTACTTTACTGAGTGTACTTTACTGAGTATACTTTACTGAGTGTACTTTACTGAGTGTACTTTACCGAGTGTACTTTACCGAGTGTACTTTCCTGAGTGTACTTTACTGAGTGTACTTTACCGAGTGTACTTTACCGAGTGTACTTTACTGAGTGTACTTTACTGAGTGTACTTTACCGTGTGTACTTTTCTGAGTGTACTTTACTGAGTGTACTTTCCTGAGTGTACTTTACTGAGTGTACTTTACCGAGTGTACTTTACCGAGTATACTTTACCGAGTGTACTTTACCGAGTGTACTTTACCGAGTGTACTTTACCGAGTGTACTTTACCGTGTGTACTTTCCTGAGTGTACTTTACTGAGTGTACTTTACTGAGTGTACTTTACTGAGTGAACTTTACTGAGTATACTTTACTGAGTGTACTTTACTGAGTGTACTTTACCGAGTGTACTTTACCGTGTGTACTTTCCTGAGTGTACTTTACTGAGTGTACTTTACTGAGTGTACTTTACCGAGTGTACTTTACCGTGTGTACTTTCCTGAGTGTACTTTACTGAGTATACTTTACTGAGTGTACTTTACTGAGTGTACTTTCCTGAGTGTACTTTACCGAGTGTACTTTACCATGTGTACTTTCCTGAGTGTACTTTACTGAGTGTACTTTCCTGAGTGTACTTTACTGAGTATACTTTACCGAGTGTACTTTACCGTGTGTACTTTTCTGAGTGTACTTTACTGAGTGTACTTTACTGAGTGTACTTTACTGAGTGTACTTTACCGAGTGTACTTTACCGTGTGTACTTTACTGAGTGTACTTTACCGAGTGTACTTTACCGAGTGTACTTTACCGAGTGTACTTTCCTGAGTGTACTTTACCGAGTGTACTTTACCGAGTGTACTTTACCGAGTGTACTTTCCTGAGTGTACTTTACCGAGTGTACTTTCCTGAGTGTACTTTACTGAGTGTACTTTACTGAGTGTACTTTATTGAGTGAACTTTACTGAATGTACTTTACTGAGTGAACTTTACTGAGTATACTTTACCGAGTGTACTTTACTGAGTGTACTTTACTGAGTGAACTTTACTGAGTGAACTTTACTGAGTGAACTTTACTGAGTGTACTTTACCGAGTGTACTTTACAGAGTGTACTTTACCGAGTGTACTTTACTGAGTATACTTTACTGAGTGTACTTTACTGAGTATACTTTACTGAGTATACTTTACTGAGTGAACTTTACTGAGTGTACTTTACTGAGTGAACTTTACTGAGTATACTTTACTGAGTATACTTTACTGAGTGTACTTTCCTGAGTGTACTTTACTGAGTGTACTTTACTGAGTGTACTTTACTGAGTGTACTTTACCGAGTGTACTTTACCGTGTGTACTTTTCTGAGTGTACTTTACTGAGTGTACTTTACTGAGTGTACTTTACTGAGTGTACTTTACCGAGTGTACTTTACCGTGTGTACTTTACTGAGTGTACTTTACCGAGTGTACTTTACCGAGTGTACTTTCCTGAGTGTACTTTCCTGAGTGTACTTTACCGAGTGTACTTTACCGAGTGTACTTTCCTGAGTGTACTTTACCGAGTGTACTTTCCTGAGTGTACTTTACTGAGTGTACTTTACCGAGTGTACTTTACCGTGTGTACTTTACCGTGTGTACTTTACCGAGTGTACTTTACCGAGTATACTTTACCGAGTGTACTTTACTGAGTATACTTTACTGAGTATACTTTACTGAGTGTACTTTACTGAGTGTACTTTACTGAGTGTACTTTACTGAGTATACTTTACTGAGTGTACTTTACTGAGTATACTTTACTGAGTGTACTTTACTGAGTGTACTTTACTGAGTGTACTTTACCGAGTATACTTTACTGAGTGTACTTTACCGAGTGTACTTTACTGAGTGTACTTTACTGAGTATACTTTACTGAGTGTACTTTACTGAGTGTACTTTACCGAGTGTACTTTACCGAGTGTACTTTACCGTGTGTACTTTACTGAGTGTACTTTACCGAGTGTACTTTACCGAGTGTACTTTACCGAGTGTACTTTCCTGAGTGTACTTTACCGAGTGTACTTTACCGAGTGTACTTTACCGAGTGTACTTTCCTGAGTGTACTTTACCGAGTGTACTTTCCTGAGTGTACTTTACTGAGTGTACTTTACCGAGTGTACTTTACCGAGTATACTTTACTGAGTGTACTTTACTGAGTATACTTTACTGAGTATACTTTACTGAGTGTACTTTCCTGAGTGTACTTTACCGAGTGTACTTTACCGAGTGTACTTTACCGAGTGTACTTTCCTGAGTGTACTTTACCGAGTGTACTTTCCTGAGTGTACTTTACCGTGTGTACTTTACCGAGTGTACCTTACCGAGTATACTTTACTGAGTGTACTTTACTGAGTATACTTTACTGAGTGTACTTTACTGAGTGTACTTTACTGAGTATACTTTACTGAGTGTACTTTACTGAGTGTACTTTACTGAGTATACTTTACTGAGTATACTTTACTGAGTGTACTTTACTAAGTGTACTTTATTGAGTGAACTTTACCGAGTATACTTTACCGAGTGTACTTTACCGAGTGTACTTTACCGAGTGTACTTTACCGAGTGTACTTTACCGAGTGTACTTTACCGTGTGTACTTTACCGTGTGTACTTTACCGAGTGTACTTTACCGAGTATACTTTACTGAGTGTACTTTACTGAGTATACTTTACTGAGTGAACTTTACTGAGTGTACTTTACTGAGTGAACTTTACTGAGTATACTTTACTGAGTATACTTTACTGAGTGTACTTTCCTGAGTGTACTTTACTGAGTGTACTTTACTGAGTGTACTTTACTGAGTGTACTTTACCGAGTGTACTTTACCGTGTGTACTTTTCTGAGTGTACTTTACTGAGTGTACTTTACTGAGTGTACTTTACTGAGTGTACTTTACCGAGTGTACTTTACCGTGTGTACTTTACTGAGTGTACTTTACCGAGTGTACTTTACCGAGTGTACTTTCCTGAGTGTACTTTCCTGAGTGTACTTTACCGAGTGTACTTTACCGAGTGTACTTTCCTGAGTGTACTTTACCGAGTGTACTTTCCTGAGTGTACTTTACTGAGTGTACTTTACCGAGTGTACTTTACCGTGTGTACTTTACCGTGTGTACTTTACCGAGTGTACTTTACCGAGTATACTTTACTGAGTGTACTTTACTGAGTATACTTTACTGAGTATACTTTACTGAGTGTACTTTACTGAGTGTACTTTACTGAGTGTACTTTACTGAGTATACTTTACTGAGTGTACTTTACTGAGTATACTTTACTGAGTGTACTTTACTGAGTGTACTTTACTGAGTATACTTTACTGAGTGAACTTTACTGAGTGTACTTTACTGAGTGTACTTTACTGAGTATACTTTACTGAGTGAACTTTACCGAGTGTACTTTACCGAGTGTACTTTACCGAGTGTACTTTACCGAGTATACTTTACTGAGTGTACTTTACTGAGTGTACTTTACTGAGTGTACTTTACTGAGTATACTTTACCGAGTGTACTTTACCGTGTGTACTTTTCTGAGTGTACTTTACCGAGTGTACTTTACTGAGTGTACTTTACTGAGTGTACTTTACCGAGTGTACTTTACCGTGTGTACTTTACCGAGTGTACTTTACCGAGTGTACTTTACCGAGTGTACTTTCCTGAGTGAACTTTACTGAGTGTACTTTACTGAGTGTACTTTACTGAGTGTACTTTACCGAGTATACTTTACCGAGTGAACTTTACTGAGTATACTTTACTGAGTGTACTTTACTGAGTGTACTTTATTGAGTGAACTTTACTGAGTGTACTTTACTGAGTGTACTTTACTGAGTGTACTTTACTGAGTGTACTTTATTGAGTGAACTTTACTGAGTGTACTTTACTGAGTGTACTTTACTGAGTGTACTTTACTGAGTGAACTTTACTGAGTGTACTTTACTGAGTGAACTTTACTGAGTGTACTTTACTGAGTGTACTTTACTGAGTGTAATATTTTGTAAACGAGAGGCTCAGATCTCAGCTCTGGAGTGCGAGAGGATCAAAACCTGTTTAATCCGTTTATGTGGAACGTCCGCTGTACGAGTCCCTGTGAACGAGCTGTTGCTATAGAAACCATAGCATATTAAACCTGCGCTACTGTCAGAGCTGCTGTTACAGAGAATTAATCAACACCTTCGGACCAATCACAATCCAGAACTCAGCAGCAGAGTGTGTGTTGCTCTCTGACCTGCTGTCTTTATCCGTCCTCTCGTTGATCAGAGGGATCCAGTGACTCGTCACCTGAGGAGAGAAACCATCACGTGTTAGAACTCCTGATGTTAAATCTGTGTTATGATAAAGTACCTGAGATTTTCTCCACATCACACGCTCCTTTAAAAGTCAGGAAACAGTCCTACAGTCCCTCGGGGTCTCCACGTCTCCAGGGTCTTAGTTACTCTCACTGAAAATGTCTTGGAAGCATTCGTCTCTTTCCAAAAAATTTCCATAGCACCTTATTTTCCCAGAGTTCTGTGTTTTGAGGTTCTATGTCCCAGATATAAATACATTTTATATATATTTTTATATTTTTAAAAAGCAGCTAAATGCATTTGAAAACACTATTTTAAAAAATAATTTCTTCTGTTATAATTTTTAATTTCATTTTATTAATTATTCTACATATTTTATTATTATTTATTGCTGCTCATATTATGTCCCTAATCAGTTGTTATTATTTTCTTTTTTTATTGTCTTTTTTAATTTCCTTGTAAATCACTTTGAGCTGCATTTTATCTATAATATGTAATAAAGATTATTATTATTATTATTGCTGTTGTTGTTGTTGTTATACTACTACTCCTAATAATAATAATAATAATAATAATAATAATGCTGTCATCAGAAAGGCGCAGGAACAGCTACACTTCCTCAGAGTGCTCAGGAAAAACAGCCTGGAGTGCAAGCTGCTGATGATCTTTTACCGCTCCTCCATCGAAAGTGTGCTAGTATCCAGCATTTCCGTGGTTCTCCAGTTGCACTGCAGCAGATAAGAGAGCCGTCCAAAAGATAATCAACAATCACAATAATCACAGCCTAAAATAATCACTGGCTGCTCACTGCCCTCCCTGGAAGACATTTCCTGCTCCTGCTATCTCACTAGGGCCAAAAACCTCATCGAGGACACGTCACACCCAGACAAACACCCTCAGGCAGGCGCTACAGATCCTGAAGAACAAGCACCACTCGCTTTCAGGACAGTTTTTCCCCAAATGCTATCAGGACTATAAACTCACAAATGCACTAAATGTAAAATATCAATGTACAGTACTCCCTCTGATCACTGTGTCCAACTCCAGTGACTTATTTCAACCATCTCTTCTTCTGTCTACACTTGCTGTTTAATATCATATGTAGCATGTCAGTGTGCAATACTATCACCTGATCACTTTATTTATCAGGACTCTAAACTCTCAATGCACTAAATGTAGAAAGTAAATGTGCAGTTACTGTCTCTGCTCACTTCCTCAACTACAGTCACTTATTCCATTTCAGTCTGTACTTCTGTGTGTCTATAATAAACTGTTTACACCAGTGTAGAGGTTAATGTGCAATTCTATCTATTTACTACTGTTTATACATACTGTTTATATTTATATTTACTACTGTTTATACTGTACATACTGCACTTGCTGCTTTTTGCACTACTGATTAGATGCTTAACTGCATTTCGTTACTCTGTATTTATACATGTGTAATGACAATAAAGTTGAATCTAATCTAATCTATCACTGCTCACTTATTCAGAACGTTCTGAATGTTCAATGTGCAATATTCTGACTTTATTATACTAATATTATACTTTATTCTATACTGTACACCTGCTGTACATACATACATACTCTTATACTATACAGTATACTCACTTTATACTCTTATTTATTGTCTAATGTTATATGCTTGTTTTTATAACACCAGTCAGAAGCAGTGATACTAATGTCGTTGTATACAGAGATATACAATGACAATAAAGGCTTTCATTTCATTTAATAATAATAATAATGATAATAATAATAGATTTATAGATTTATTTTATCCTGTGTTGCCAGGGCTCTACATTTCCTTGATGCAATAACATGATGATTTCTATGTTTTATGCCCTCAGGTGACTTTAGCAACTCTTTCACAAGTTCCCCTAAAGACTTTATTACATTATTAATTACACCATTTCTGAGAGGAACCTGAAACATCACAGTGACTCACTTTCTCAAGCGACTTCCTGTTATTGACGGCGTACACGATGCATATAACATTTGCCTGCAAAGAGAGACAGATGTGTATAAATAAGCACCACGGGGACAAACCTCAGTGCATTCAGTGCATTTATGATTTATGCAAATTATACCTTAGAGATCTCCTGATAAAGCTGCTCGTCTGTCTGTTCAGCTTCTGGGAACATTTAAAACGCATTCATTCACTTTAAGGTCGTATGTCATGTGACAGGAAGTGCTCTTAATCTGGTCGTTCACTACCTGAGTAGTCCACTATGTGTGTAGGGACTCTCTCGGGCGTGACGTCAGCGGGAATAGTGATCTCCTCCACTTTGTAGGGAACCTAAAGAGACACAAACACAAACACAAACACATCAAATCAGCCACAAAAACAGCGGAGTGAGAAAATATACAAAAAAAAAATGAAATATGAGTCGACCTACAACATCAGGAAACTCCTCGCTGACCAGAGACATGATCAGAGACGTCTTCCCCACTTTGGCTGTTCACACACACACACACACACACACACACACACACACACACACAGACATACGTTAAAGATTTTATAACTAATCTATACGTATATGTGGCTTTTGTCTGTGCAGCATTACTGCGCTGGAACGTGTGGAAGTGAGTTTTATTCACTCTTACAGTATATTCAATATTTTTCTGATGATTCAAATTGCTGTAAAATGTGCTTAAGAAATTAATTTAAATGTTTTAAATGTTTTCAAGTTCATTTGGACTCTAAACACTCAATATCTTTATAAGAAAAGAAAATATTTAAATTATAATAATTAAAAAAAAAAAACATTGCAATATATTATTAGCATAATGAAGATTTTCTATTCATTTGGTGCATTTTTAAAAGATTTTTTTAAAAAACAAGATCCACAAAAAATATCTTTTTACTTGGACAAATTCAAATAAAACATGTATTATCAATGTCTCTATTTTTATTTTTCTAAATTTTTATATTTTTATATTTATGCTCATAGTTTTCATAGCTTTATAGATTCTTTATATTTATAACTTTCTTTTCTCTTTTACTTTATTATCGTACCTTACAATGTTTACCTTATTGATATTATTTTTATTTCTTGTATTTTACTGTTATTACTAAGCACCAGTACACCAAGACAAGTTCCTCGTACATGTAAACACACGGTACTCGGCAATAACGGGGATTC
The DNA here is from genome assembly GCF_027358585.1 of Pangasianodon hypophthalmus. Taxonomy (NCBI): domain Eukaryota; kingdom Metazoa; phylum Chordata; class Actinopteri; order Siluriformes; family Pangasiidae; genus Pangasianodon; species Pangasianodon hypophthalmus. The sequence goes on along the minus strand of NC_069711.1, from coordinate 34,600,236 downwards.
TGATACAGATTTTACATTACATTTTATTATTATAACTAATTATTATAACAGCTTCCTTTTTTCTTATGATATTTGCCTAAAAGCAATATTACGAATAATATTAGCAGTAAAACTGAGTACTTCTGCATAAAGTATTTACACCCTGCACTAACACACTGATGAGTCAAATGAGGTGTGAAATGAGAAAAATCAGAAAACTGAATTAAACTGTGGGCTAAATTCTGGTGTGTGTTTCCTAATCGACAGGCTTCAGAAGATCAGAGAAGTGCTTCATTAAGCAGTTTGGAAATGTCACATGCCACGCGCCTCTGCAACAACTGATAAGTCGACCAAATTACACACTAACAGACTGTACTAGATTTAATCTGTGTGTGGAAAACCAGATAACGTGTTCTTCTGGTTAAAATCGCTGAGGTTTGCAGCTAGTAATCCTGACACGAACGGAGCCCGGATGCCCTGGTGGTGGTAGCATCGTGTTGCTTTTCGTCAGCAGGGAAGACAAGATGGAGTGGATGGAGCCAAATACAAGGAAATCCTTGTATAGAAGAAATCCTGATCCAGAACGCGAGAGACGTTAAACAGGGGCAGAGCTGTACTTTTTTAGACTTTACTCATAAAGCATTCTGAGCTCCTCCCATCCTGCACCACACCCCTGAGAGAACGGAGTCTTTCCTTGCTAGAATTTCAGCATTAGAAGATCTAACTGGGGTTTAAAATCATCTGACATAAAATGCAACTTCTTGTCCTAAAATCCTATAACACAAATAGTTTTTTCTTTTAACTATAAGGATGACATGCCATGCATCTTCACTGTGATATTCAGCTACACACACACACACACACACACACACTCATGACATCACTAGATGTCAGATGATGTTCAGATCCTTCAGGAAATAATTTCATTGAATTATAATATGTATTTATATATCACATGGCAGCACTCTTTCTCACACATTAACAAGAGTCTATACAGAGAGATGTTTATGTCATATATAAATTAGAAAGTGCTTGGAAACCTGAGGCCATGACATGTCTAGCCTGCCTTCCTTTACCCCTCTGCTCTGCATATGAAGCGCTATAAAGCCTAATAACGCACGGTGTTACTGTATATATGACCTTCTTAGAGCTGTAGTATATTTTCAGAAAGGATTTTCAGGGATCACTGCTGAGTCCAGGAAAGTAGGTCGAATTTATTTTAGTCAGTCAGATGATAAAAGACAGAAACAGATGACTCACGCTCTCCGACGAGTAAAATCCGCACGTCTTTCCTCATCTTTCCTAATTTCTAATCTCAGATGTCATGTAGCAGAGTCTCTATAATACTGAGGATATTATTACAGCTCAGACATCACGCATGCGCATAAGCCAAAATATCCTTAGAGGTGATTTAACTTAAATCCATCCTCTTTATCAAAGATTTTCAGGCCATATACACATTTATATATATAGATATATTTAGATATATATTTTTAGATGAAATATAAATGTGATTTTGCATTATATGTTGTGAAACATCGCCGGTTTATTCATTCGCTCGCCGGGTAGCGCACTTCCGGGTTTTTAAACGTTACGTGTTTACGTACGCGCCTACGTCATCACGCCACGTCCACTGATTGAACAGCTCAACTGTTTCCTTAACGTTATCAAAAGTATGATTTTTATTTTTGTTTAATTCGACTCAAGAAACACAAAAGACAAACAATTGACTTTATTTTTGCTTTACTTTAAATGTTGATTTTTGGTTTTTTTTACATTTTCTGACATGAAGAAATTTAATTAATGAAAGAATAAAATGAAAGTTTATTCTTTTGATTTATAACAAACAAAATACACAAAAATGTTTAAGAAAAAAATGTACAATTATACGCGCAATAACCTCAAAAAAATCTGATTTTTAAACTGGAATAAAGCAGTTACGCATGCAGTGTGAATGTTTAATATGTATATGATAAATACATAGGAAGAAAATCATTTAATAACTTTTTCTTAAAATATGTAAAATACTAAAGAAATGTTTAGAAAATCCATTTAAAAAAAGTAAGTGTCTGATTTATAGTTTGTACATTAAAAAAACACATTTGTGATCATTTTCATACATGACAATCATCATGTATTTGATAAATAATATATTTTAATATGGTCCACACACAATATACATTAAAAAGTACAACTACCAGCAAAGAGTTGAGGCTATTTTGTGTCTTTTTCATCCTCAGTGTGGATGATTTCAGAACGAGACAGAGTGAGACCAGAGTCAGGGACTGGGGAAGGACAGGGCGTTTCCTGGTTTTGTCCCAAACAGCCAGAACACGGGTCTAACGGGGGCTCTGAACTCCACCCGGACGTCGTACAGCTCATCTTCTCCATCCGCTCCACTCCAGAAGGAGAGATGTCCAGCGTCCATGTCCAGCAGGACTCTGAGTCTGCTCGGGTGTGTGTGTTTCAGCGGCGTCTCTGTGCCGTCGTGCCAGGCGCTGAACCTGCCGCTGCTCCACTCGATACACCAGGACGATTTACTCCTCCCGAGCCGCTCTTCTTGTCCCAGGTGGGCGTACGCCACTCCGACCGCCCAGCCACTGCACGCGCTCGTCTCTGTATCCCAATAGTGCCTCCCTGCGGTGAACTCCTGCTCCGCCATCCACTGACACGCCTCGAAACGGCAGCGCTGCGTCCTCAGAGACAGACACGACCTCACCTCCATCCTCCGTCTCTGAGCGAGGAAAGCCAAGCGCCGATGACCCAGCTGGTGTAAGAAGGACAGCGAGACGAACTCAGCGCTAAGAGCTGTGGGTGGAGAAATAGGAGCTGACATTAAAGCTGCAATAAGTGATATGTTTAAGCCGCTCTATTGCCTGTGAGCGAAAAGAAAAGAGCTGAAAATAAAATATTTATATGAAACAATCGGCTGTGAGCAGAGAGAAAGTAGCCATAATTAAAGGTGCAATAAATGATATGTTTATGCTGCTCTATTGGTGAGGTCAAAGGAGCTGATATTAAAGGTGCGATAAGTAATATATTTATACTATTCTACAGGCGGCTTGTTTACCTGCAGCTGCAGACGTTCCACCTTTGGAAGATCCTCTGAGAGAGTCTGGATCCTCAGACACACTCGCTCTGTTCTCCTCTGAACCAGACTCCGAGTTCTTAACAACCTGAAAGTAAAAACCAGAGCGTGACACTCAGGGTGTCGAAGCACATGGTGTGATAATTCACATCTCTGATTGGAAATGATGTAGCTAATGATGAGACAGACTTCCATTAGTTGTTAGTTTGCCTCGTTGCATCGAACCCGTCTCGGGCTGATCGGCTACGTTTGATGTACGCAGGGAAAATAAAGTACATTTAATTTTTCACTAAACTGTTCCTTTAACACACCTCATCAGTCTGAGTAGCTGACGGAGGACTCGGGCTGTTCTCGGCACTCTGACTTCCTCCTTCACAGTCCAGCGAGGAACTCAACACCTCCACTGATGAAGATGATGACTCATAAGTCCTGATATTGTCTCTGAGGGAACAGCTCCCATTCTGCATGGAATACAGAAGAGCTGAAGACATGTTTATGCTTCATATACGTAGAGAACCACAGCATCCTATCTGTAACGTGTCCTTTCTGTAACGTGTCCTTTTTGTAACGTGTCTTTTCTGTAACGTGTCCTATCTGTAACGTGTCCTTTTTGTAACGTGTCTTTTCTGTAACGTGTCTTTTCTGTAACGTGTCCTTTCTGTAACGTGTCCTTTTTGTAACGTGTCCTATCTGTAAAGTGTCCTTTCTGTAACGTGTCCTATCTGTAACGTGTCCTTTCTGTAACGTGTCCTATCTGTAACGTGTCTTTTCTGTAACGTGTCCTTTCTGTAACGTGTCCTATCTGTAACGTGTCCTTTCTGTAACGTGTCTTTTCTGTAACGTGTCCTTTTTGTAACGTGTCTTTTCTGTAACGTGTCTTTTCTGTAACGTGTCCTATCTGTAACGTGTCCTTTCTGTAACGTGTCCTTTTTGTAACGTGTCCTATCTGTAAAGTGTCCTTTCTGTAACGTGTCCTATCTGTAACGTGTCTTTTCTGTAACGTGTCTTTTCTGTAACGTGTCCTATCTGTAACGTGTCTTTTCTGTAACGTGTCCTATCTCTAACGTGTCCTTTCTGTAACGTGTCCTATCTGTAACGTGTCCTTTCTGTAACGTGTCTTTTCTGTAACGTGTCCTTTCTGTAACGTGTCCTATCTCTAACGTGTCCTTTCTGTAACGTGTCCTATCTGTAACGTGTCCTTTCTGTAACGTGTCTTTTCTGTAACGTGTCCTTTCTGTAACGTGTCTTTTCTGTAACGTGTCCTTTTTGTAACGTGTCTTTTCTGTAACGTGTCTTTTCTGTAACATGTCCTATCTGTAACGTGTCCTTTCTGTAACGTGTCCTTTTTGTAACGTGTCCTATCTGTAAAGTGTCCTTTCTGTAACGTGTCCTATCTGTAACGTGTCTTTTCTGTAATGTGTCTTTTCTGTAACGTGTCCTATCTGTAACGTGTCTTTTCTGTAACGTGTCCTATCTGTAACGTGTCTTTTCTGTAACGTGTCTTTTCTGTAACGTGTCCTATCTCTAACGTGTCCTTTCTGTAACGTGTCCTATATGTAACGTGTCTTTTCTGTAACGTGTCCTTTCTGTAACGTGTCCTTTCTGTAACGTGTCTTTTCTGTAACGTGTCCTTTCTGTAACGTGTCCTGTCTGTAACGTGTCCTATCTGTAACGTGTCTTTTCTGTAACGTGTCTTTTCTGTAACGTGTCTTTTCTCGTGTCCTACCTGAACAACAGAATGAAATTCTGCTTGCAGCATTTCAATCTTTTTCATCTCCTGCTTCAAGAAGTCCAGTTTTCTCTGTAAAGCATCCTGAAGAAGAACATCAGTGAAAAATGAGGCTACATGAGATGAGTGAATATGATTTAGATCCTTTAAGATCCTTTTTGATCCTTTAAGATTGTTGTCCTACTGCACATTTAAGATCCTTATTGTGATCTTACCCTTATTGTGATCCTTATTAAGATCCTTATTACTGCACTTTTAAGATGATTGCTGCCCCCCTACTGCACCTTTAAGATCCTTTTTGTCCCCTACTGCACCTTTAAGATCCTTTTTGTCCCCTACTGCACCTTTAAGATCCTTTTTGTCCCCTACTGCACCTTTAAGATGATTACTTTCCTCTACTGCACATTTAAGATCATTACAGCTCTTGTACTGCACCTTTAAGATCAATACTGCCCCCTACTGCACCTTTAAGATCAATACTGCCCCCCTACTGCACCTTTAAGATCAATACTGCCCCCTACTGCACCTTTAAGAGCAATACTGCCCCCTACTGCACCTTTAAGACCAATACTGCCCCCTACTGCACCTTTAAGATCAATACTGTCCCCCTACTGCACCTTTAAGACCAATACTGCCCCCTACTGCACCTTTAAGATCAATACTGCCCCCCTACTGCACCTTTAAGAGCAATACTGCCCCCTACTGCACCTTTAAGACCAATACTGCCCCCTACTGCACCTTTAAGAGCAATACTGCCCCCCTACTGCACCTTTAAGACCAATACTGCCCCCTACTGCACCTTTAAGAGCAATACTGCCCCCCTACTGCACCTTTAAGATCAATACTGCCCCCTACTGCACCTTTAAGATCAATACTGCCCCCCTACTGCACCTTTAAGAGCAATACTGCCCCCTACTGCACCTTTAAGAGCAATACTGCCCCCCTACTGCACCTTTAAGACCAATACTGCCCCCTACTGCACCTTTAAGACCAATACTGCCCCCTACTGCACCTTTAAGACCAATACTGCCCCCTACTGCACCTTTAAGAGCAATACTGCCCCCCTACTGCACCTTTAAGAGCAATACTGCCCCCCTACTGCACCTTTAAGATCAATACTGCCCCCCTACTGCACCTTTAAGATCAATACTGCCCCCCTACTGCACCTTTGAGATCAATACTGCCCCCTACTGCACCTTTAAGAGCAATACTGCCCCCTACTGCACATTTAAGAGCAATACTGCCCCCCTACTGCACCTTTAAGACCAATACTGCCCCCTACTGCACCTTTAAGATCAATACTGCCCCCCTACTGCACCTTTAAGATCAATACTGCCCCCCTACTGCACCTTTAAGATCAATACTGCCCCCTACTGCACCTTTAAGATCAATACTGTCCCCCTACTGCACCTTTAAGATCCTTATTGTGATCTTACCCTTATTGTGATCCTTATTAAGATCCTTATTACTGCACTTTTAAGATGATTGCTGCCCCCCTACTGCACCTTTAAGATCCTTTTTGTCCCCTACTGCACCTTTAAGATCCTTTTTGTCCCCTACTGCACCTTTAAGATGATTACTTTCCTCTACTGCACATTTAAGATCATTACAGCTCTTGTACTGCACCTTTAAGATGATTACTTTCCTCTACTGCACATTTAAGATCATTACAGCTCTTGTACTGCACCTTTAAGATCAATACTGCCCCCTACTGCACCTTTAAGAGCAATACTGCCCCCCTACTGCACATTTAAGAGCAATACTGCCCCCTACTGCACCTTTAAGAGCAATACTGCCCCCCTACTGCACCTTTAAGAGCAATACTGCCCCCCTACTGCACCTTTAAGAGCAATACTGCCCCCTACTGCACCTTTAAGAGCAATACTGCCCCCCTACTGCACCTTTAAGAGCAATACTGCCCCCTACTGCACATTTAAGAGCAATACTGCCCCCTACTGCACCTTTAAGAGCAATACTGCCCCCTACTGCACCTTTAAGAGCAATACTGCCCCCCTACTGCACCTTTAAGAGCAATACTGCCCCCCTACTGCACCTTTAAGATCAATACTGCCCCCCTACTGCATTTAAGATCCTTATTGTGATCTTACCCTTATTGTGATCCTTATTAAGATCCTTATTACTGCACTTTTAAGATGATTGCTGCCCCCCTACTGCACCTTTAAGATCCTTTTTGTCCCCTACTGCACCTTTAAGATCCTTTTTGTCCCCTACTGCACCTTTAAGATGATTACTTTCCTCTACTGCACATTTAAGATCATTACAGCTCTTGTACTGCACCTTTAAGATGATTACTTTCCTCTACTGCACATTTAAGATCATTACAGCTCTTGTACTGCACCTTTAAGATCAATACTGCCCCCTACTGCACCTTTAAGAGCAATACTGCCCCCCTACTGCACATTTAAGAGCAATACTGCCCCCTACTGCACCTTTAAGAGCAATACTGCCCCCCTACTGCACCTTTAAGAGCAATACTGCCCCCCTACTGCACCTTTAAGAGCAATACTGCCCCCTACTGCACCTTTAAGAGCAATACTGCCCCCTACTGCACCTTTAAGAGCAATACTGCCCCCTACTGCACCTTTAAGAGCAATACTGCCCCCCTACTGCACCTTTAAGACCAATACTGCCCCCTACTGCACCTTTAAGACCAATACTGCCCCCTACTGCACATTTAAGAGCAATACTGCCCCCCTACTGCACCTTTAAGAGCAATACTGCCCCCTACTGCACCTTTAAGATCAATACTGCCCCCTACTGCACCTTTAAGAGCAATACTGCCCTCCTACTGCACCTTTAAGATCAATACTGCCCCCTACTGCACCTTTAAGAGCAATACTGCCCCCCTACTGCACCTTTAAGATCAATACTGCCCCCTACTGCACCTTTAAGAGCAATACTGCCCCCCTACTGAACAGCAGTGACAGCAGTAATAGTCTTAAAGGTCTTTTCCTACCTACATTAAGGGGAAAGACCATTACTTCCCTCCACTGCACCTTCAGGATCCTTGAAGAATTTCAATTTTTGAGATTTGTATTTAAGGTTCTAACCTTTTAAAATCGCAAAACTACAACTGGCACAGTTTTATACAGTATTAGAAATGTATGTTATGTTTAAAATGCGTTACTGCTGTGTCTAAAAACAGTTCAGTGTAAGCAGTCAGTTAGATTTAGACGTATAATAGCTAAATAATTAATCATTACAAAACTTCTAACTCCACATTGTAGTTAATCAAAACATCCTAAACATCATTTAAAAAATAATAATTAGAATAAAATTAAAGACCCTATATGTCACAGAGCTTTGTTTTAAATACAGTTTAAAAACTACTACTACTACTACTACTACTAATAATAATAATAATAAGAAGAAGAAGAAGAAGAAGAAGAAGAAGTTATTATTATAAGGTCTGGGAAAAGCCAATAAGACAGTGTCCTAATGAAACTCAGTTCAGTGTGTTATTTTTATGTTAAATATGAATATATATGATTCCAAGCCACTCCATTTCAGTGTTACAGAAGTGAAAGCAGATAGAGAAGGTTAAAGCCCTCAGACCCATCTCTACCTGAGCACCTGAGCATGAACCTCACCTGAGTGAACTTTTCCTCGCTTCCGGTCGGGACCCTGTCCCACATTTCCCGACCCCCCACTTCATGTAACTCCAGAATGGCGCTGATGGTGACATTTTTGCGGAGTTTGCAGTCTGCCCTGAGCTCAGCCCGACACTGAGGACATTTTTTCCTGACATTCCGCTTTAAATGGTCTTTAATGCACTGGAGACAGTAACTGTGTCCGCATGCTAAAGTGACCGGGTCTGTGAACATGTCGAAACAAATCGGACATTTCAGATGATTAGCTATAAATGCCACGATGTCTTCATACGGCGCTGTCATCATCATTTTCATCATCAATCGGAGGAGAAGTTGTTTAAGGAGGGTTTTTACTGAGAATCGAAAGTGAAAGTGCTTTCGATGAGGTACGATGACGCGGAACTAAATACATGTGACTCATGTTTCCTCTCCGGACCGTAATTCTGACGGACTTGAGGACACAACATGGCGGCGGCGGCGTTGTTTGGTTTCTCACCAAAAAAAACAAAACCCTTAAGGATTAATTGAGGTGATTAATTAAGAATGTGGGTCGCGAGAAGGTTTCTGACTTCCGCCGTCCTCACAGGTAAAGTGAAAGAAAAGAAACAACCGCGAGCAACAAATCAGTGCAGTTTAAAGTTATTGTGCTGTAAAATGCTTCATTTCATTTATCTTAAGCATTTCTATCTCCTTAGCTGTGACATGAACACATAATAACAGCATTATTAGGCGTGTACAGTCTTATTTTCTGTATTATTGCTGACATCCATGAATAAAAACACATTAAACACAGTATCACACTTCATATTTATTTTAAAAGCATGTGTTGTGCATACACACCGCGTGTGAATGAGAGAGGACTGGGATTGTGCGTCGCACTGCAGCATCAACTCAAAGGATTGGGTTTGTCGGTTTAATCAGGTTCATGTCTCGCTTTTCACTCATGAGTGTCAGGAATTGTGGTGTGGAGCTTTAATTTCTGTACCTGCTTGCACTGGTTTAGTAATAAAACATACAAATATCTGTAAATATCACAAAAATGAAGTACTGCTGCATATATATATATATATATATATATATATATATATATATATATATATATATATATATATATATATATATGACCACAATGTTCGTTAATCCAGTGAGATTTGCACCTTGACGCGCTGTGACAGGTTTGTTAACTAGCAGAAAGCATCAGCATCGATCCGATACCCAGGATCAGTATCGGACCGGTACCAGCGGAACAACGGTGATATCAAAGAAAGAAACGAATGAATCTGATCTGATCCTGTAACAAATGGAAAAAGATTGGAATTGGATTTGCAAAATATCTTTTTTTAAATTTGGAACTGGAAACATTTATGTCTAAATAGGCTTGACTGTTTTTTTGTTTTTTTGTTTGCTGGGATTTTCCTATTTATACTTTATTATATTTTCAATATGTGTGTTTTTGTGTTTGTTTAATTGAATTTAAAATAAGTTGTGTAAGTCGTGTTTTTAGATATTTTTTGTTCCTGTATTTTTTAAGTGTTTCAGTTTAAAAAATAAATAATAATCTTAAAGCTTAGTAGTTTTTTAAAGAAAAAAAAAAAAACGAGATGGATTTCGATATAAGTTGATACTCAGGATTTTTTAAGATCAGTATCATTCGTATCATTGGTTTCCTGCGTTCTCTAATTTTACCCGAAGTGAGACTGAAATATCGCTCCTGTGCTGTTTATTGTATTTGTAGTTTCTAGCTGGAAACCATGACAGGCAAAAATGCATTATGTTTATTTTAAATAGCTGCTCTGTGCAGAAAGGGCCTGGTGTAAAGGTCACATGACGGCGTGTTGGACGCGGCTCTAGTGCAGTCTGGTGGAAAATGGGTTTAAGATGAACTCCAGATATTCCATAAATCAAGTTATTATGCATAGAAATACATTCTAAGTTGGTAAAAATGTCTTGTGAAGTTGAGAACATGGGGTTGAAAAGATCAGTGCACTTTTTGGAAGCTTTTCTGAACGAGGAACCGTCAGACGTAGGGATCAACACACCTTCACAGGATCTGCTGTGTATTCTTTTGTTCAAAAATATGAACAAAATGTGGCATTAAAACCTATGAAGTAATCTACTGCTGTGTGTGACGTCATGGTTTTTCTGTTCAATAATCTGTTTAAATTGTTCTGCAGCTCACTACAGGCTGCTGTGTCGTCGTCTGAATCCCCGGCCCGAGTTCTCGCCCCGCTTCCTGCAATGCACCTACTGCTGGAGGGCTCGAATCCCAACCACGGACCTGAACCTCAACGTTCTGCATCCTGAACCTGCAGAACCTCAGTGCAGACACGCTGATGATGATGCCACCGATGCCACGCTGGACTCGCTGTACACCCCGGATCAGCGAGACACCATCCTGCAGCTCCTCAACACGGGCTCCGAGTCTGAACTCGCCGCCGTCAAAATGCTCCGGGGACGAAAATCAGCCAACATCATCGAGTACCGGATCAGGAACGGACCCTTCAGGGATCTGGAGAGTGTCGTGAACGTGCCGCTGTTGAAGCACAAGAGCGCCGTCGTGGCGTTTAACTCCATCCTCTGTCCGAGAGAGAAGAAGGAGAAGAGGAAGGGGAAGATTCATCTCGCCAAGTTCATCAGGCCTGAAGTGGACAAGTCACTCTTAGAGGTTGTCTTATTTTATTTTTTTTTAATCGCATCAGATTGTTGATAACATAATATTCAATGTTGTTATTGCGGGTGCGTCGGAATAAAGGTATACGCCGTACCGTTTTAAACTTCAGCGCAGCTCATATTTGTGACCAATCAGTGATGTTAACAGCAGCAAGCTCCGCCCCCCTGCAGTTCTTAGTCCACAGGAAACTGACTCTGGAACAGGAAGTAAAATCCTAAAGCAAGAATGAAAAAGAGTTCTTGTGGTAGAAATGCGTTTATTTCCAGAACATGATATTACATACAGTGCTGTGCAAAAGTCTTGGCACTGTATTTTTTTTAGTACAAACTTTGTTATAGATGTTTATTTTCTGACTTCTACATTATTGATTCAGTACAAAAACATTTTAGATTCCAAACATTAGTTTTCCAGCACAAAATGAAACGTTACAGAAAAATGTTTGTATGTCAGTAAAGAAAGCAGCAGATTCCATAAGAGACACTTTTCAGATAAAAACATAATGAAGGCTGCTGGGTTTCGCTGCAGAAATAAGAAGCGAGTCGACAGTCAAAGTCTCCAGAAGAACTGTGGCTGCTTCTGCAAGATGCTCAGTAACACTTCCAGCTCATTTCCTTATAAAACTGCACACACTGCACCTCAGATACTGCTTTATTTATTTAAAGTGAAGGATCATCACATTAAATACTGACTTTGTTTCATTTATTACTGTTTACTGCTCTTTATAGGATTTTTTTTAAATGTACAAACATTTAGTTTCATTATTTTTGAAGGCGTCTTTACTCTACAGCATTTCTTTACATGATATTTAGATGTAATAACTTTAATAAATCTCAGGAATGCATACCACCATGTAATTATTGTGAAAAATTTACTCTTTACTTTACTGCTGTGTTCCATCACGTTATTATCACGTGTCCTTCTCAGAATTCTATTGTGAACTGTGATATTAAAAATCGCTACAGATGTTTAAATTTTTTCTCCCGTTGTTTTGCAGGACGCCACCTCCATCGTGTCCATCGTGTGCGGGACGAACAGGATAGCGTGGACGCACATGGACCGGGCGATGACGGTGTTGGAGTGGCAGCAGGAGGATTGTCACAGCTTCATGAAGGGCACCTACATGGCGTCCAGTTATCTGGATGATGTAAGACACGTATATAATCTTATAGATACGTATATAACCTGATGCCAGATTATTCCATTTTTGTAAAATATTTCTCACCCAGATTTGCGGCGTGGTGTCGAACCTGCCGGCGGCGGATTTCTACGTGGTGGAGAAGCCGAGCGTGTCGGTGCAGAACACGGCGCTGTTCCCGGTCGTGGTTCATCTGCGCACGGTGGAGGCCATGCTGTTCGCTCTGCTCAGCGCCAGGAGAGACGCCGGGGCGCCGCCCAACGTGCTCAACATGATGCGCGCGGCCGTGGGACGCCACTTCGGCCTGATCGTAGGCGAGAGCCGTACGAGCGGCGCCGAGGTCGTGAGGAAGATGATGGCGGAGTCTGCGATGAAGAAGATACCGCGCGTGATCTTCCCAAACGAGATGCTGGTGCGCTACAGCGGCGCGTTTCACTTCAGCAGCAGGAACAAAGGACAGGAGATGTGTGACGCCCTGCTGCAGGCCGTCGCCTTCTACGAGCTGCTCACAGCCTCACACTGAGCCACGAGTGTGTGTGTGTGTGTGTGTGTTTTGAGAAACTCTTAAGGAACTTTAAAAGACGTGTCTTCATGCTGTCTCTCAAATGGACCTGAGTGAAAGTTTAAAGTTTAACTAACGATACTGTCCACGTTAAATATCGCTAAAAACAATAATCAGCACGTAGCTGGAAGGAGGAGTGAAAGTCTTCCACCAAGATCTTGACTTATTTTTTCTACAATAAACAACTTTCTACATCCGTCAACACGACGACTGAGACTCCAGACTGTTTAAATTCATTTCATTAGCAATGAATCAGAGAGGAAATTAGATTAGGAGGTGGGGTGCCAATATTTTCTCACAACCACATATTTATTATAACATCTTTATTATTATTATTATAAATATATTATAGTATATAAATGTGTTATTGTATACGATAAGAGTTAGTATGTAAGATATCACTCATTTTCACTGAAAAGTGATGAAAATAAAAATGCAAAAATGTTCTGGACACGCCCACTGCGTTCTGATTGGCTCGTGAGTAATCATTTTAAAAAAAAAAAAGAGGGATCGGGTCTTTCAGGATCTTTTTTTTTTTTTTTTTTTACGCGTGTTATTTTAAATATATATTTATAGATATACATTTGTTTATTAATAAATTATTTTAAATATATTGTTTTTTAAAATATTAATATGAATCTTTTCACACTCATTGGGCCTCCAGTTTATTTATTTATTTAAGTTATAGATATATAACTATAATAGTTATATAGTATGTTTATTTATTTATTAATAAATAATTTTAAATATATACTTTAAAAAAAAAAAAATTAATATGAAACTTTTGACTCATTGAGCCTCCAGTTTATTTATTTATTTGTTTATTTATTTCCCCGCTTTAGCTGCACCTAAACTCTATACGCTTCATATTTACGATTATAAATTTATTAAAAATAAATTTTATTTTATTATTCGCGTTTATAAATTGACGGCATACAAACTTTCACTTTCACTGGACCGCGAACAATATGCTGAAATCAAACTCGAGAAAAATGACTCAGGCTTTTGTTTATTTGTTTGTTTATTTGTGTGTTGAAGGTAGATTTTATACTTAAACATTATTATAATAATAAATTAAACTCTTCAGTGTAGCTGAGATGCTAACACGTCGCTTTTACGGAGACGCAGTCCGATATCGCTGAGGTAGTGTGAAAATCTGTCAATAAAAACACAAACAAACAAACAAACAAATAAATAAAGTGATTTGTACCCCGTTACCTTCTCCAGCGTCGGTGATACGCAACTCATACGTATGTTAAATTTTTACGTTTTTTCTTTATAACATCGTACACAGACATCGGCGGTGTCACTAACCGCGTTCACGCCATTTCGTAATTACGAGATTCCGACTCATAATGCGCGTTCACGTCGTCGCAGAACTTTCGGAAAGCTCCGAGTTGTACAACTGACCGCTGCGACGTCGTGCGGAAACGATCAAAATGGCGGCGACTTCATCGGTAAAATATAGTTTAAAAAATTTTTTAAAAATAAATAATAATAATGATAATAATAAAATAAAGTAGTTATCTTGTAATATTTATAATTTAATAAATAATAGTTTAACTATTACTTTAACTATTAATAATAGTTTAACAATAACTATTTTGTAGTTAGCGGATTCATTCTGGCGTCCGTGAACGGCGGCGGGTTGTCGTGTGGTAATTACGGTAATTCCGACATGGCGTGAACGCAGCGAGCGCTGATCGCCGTGGTGATGTTTGTGCGTAAGATTAAACGCTACCTGAGATCCGGCTGCTGCTCGGCGTCTCGCGCTCTGCAGATAAAACGCAGACACGGCAGATAATCCGTCAGTACCGCCGTCCGGTTGCCGTGATACCGGAACGCTTTACTGCGGAGCACTTTGCGTACGATTTCATCGCTCTTCTGTTCACTGAAACAACAGGAGGTTATCGCTAATCAGCTAAAGTTACGACAGAAGGTTATCGCTAATCAGCTAAAATCACCACAGGAGGTTATTGCTAATCAGCTAAAGTTACCGCAGGAGGTTATCGCTAATCAGCTAAAATCACCACAGGAGATTATCGCTAGTAACATTTGTTCAGAATGAGAATTTTCGTAAAATCTTCGTATTGACTGATACTGAAGTTGGATAAATTAAAGCCAAACCTTAATCTCCACGTTTCGTTTTTATCTCGTCCCGTCTCGTCCCGATCTCCTCGCTTCGCCGGACGCACCTCCATCCTGCACCTGTGGAACCCCAAACCCTCCACCACCGCCATGACCTCGTAACATCTCTCCAACCTCCGTGTCCTCATCGCCGCATCTTCTGCTTCTTCTTCTTCTCGTGGCTCGTCCAGCAAACCGTCAGCCATTTTGGCTCCCAGAGGTCCAGATTTACAAGATGGCCGCCGGGGGGAAAGATACGAGTCCACGAAAGACACGGTGTCGCAAAAGCGTCCCAGAGAGCTCACCTCAGAAAGATCTCCAGCCTCTGCAGCTGATTGGTTCATCGGTTTGAATCTGTCCAATAGGAGCTCAGATTCTGAGCGCTTCATTTCTCGAGAACGTTTTCCAGACTGAAAGTTTTCCGGATTGGGAAGTTTTCCAGACGGAGATGGGTTTTTATTCACGTCGTTTTGAAATGTGAAAATAGTATTTTGATCAAAGGTGCTTTGATCTGATTTTTCAATAGTGGGCGGGGCTAAAAGGAGACCCAGGTTTGAGTGGAGAAGGCTCCGCCCCTTTTTCCAGCTCTCCTCTAGCGCCTCCACGCATCTGCTGCTTTCCAACTCGGCGTAGGACCTACACTGTAACAAACCAGAGAACGAACACACACACACGTATACACTTCTGGGTATAAAACAGTGTGTGTGTGTGTGTGTGTGTGTGTGTGTGTGTGTGTGTGTGTGTGTGACACTCACAGCGAGTGCTCTGTTGCGTAAATGGTGGTGTGTGTTTCCAGCTCCGCTTCTCGCCCACACCTCCAGCTCCAGCAAGCTCCGCCTCACGTCTCCGTTATTCTCCCGTACCACGAAGCGGATGTGCTCCGGGTCCGGCTTCACGCTCCGTACCGCACACACACACTGCAGGTAGCTCACGACGCTCTCCTTACACACACACACACACACACACACACACACACACACACAATCTTTAATGATATTTAGTGTGTATTCTCTAGTGTATAGTTTAGACTTTCTCGGCGGTTGCGTTACCGTTGCAGGAGTTCGGAAACGGATCTCCTCGAAACGACCGTCGAACGACTCGCCGAATGACGGATCTGCAAAACGCAACATCGCGGCGTTTTAATGTACAAGCTACGTTTCTCACTTACACCTTTTTATACGTTTTTTTTCTTTAGCGGACATTTAAGGTATAAAAAAAAGTGGGGGGGAAAAACATGGACGCCTCCGTGTTCGTCTTTTCTGAGTGATGTATATTTTAGTCAAAACGGTGAACTGTAGCGTCGCTGGCTACGTTTACGTGCACATCGATATTCCGATATTAATCAGAATTTGGCGATATTTTAATTAGTATTGAGTCATGCACATAAACGCGGCAATCCGATTCAGATTACGACAATATTCTGATTCCCCAGATTCCCATTCCCATCCCGGGAATATTCCTGTTTTATTCGGAAACACATTCAGAAAATCCACTGAAATATGGATTTATGCGCAGCTCAGTCCGCAAGGAATTGTGGGAGCTAACAGACGGTTAGCTGTAGGCGAGGTATTTAGGAACGGCAACTCAATATTCCGAATATGTACGCATATAAACATCGTGTTCGGGAATACGGCTGCAACCGTATGTAAACGTAGTCGGTGTTACAGATTTAACAAGAGAATATACGTTAGCGGTACTTTGATTGATCTAAAGCTAATACTTTTTTTCTTTAGGCTTGCCTAGACAGAGTTTGGGTTTAATTTACATAATTTAACTTACGAGTTACGATCGTTAGTCGAACGTATGCGATATTACGGTACGTATGATGTCATTATGTACACCAGTGTAGCGTATTAGTAACTACTAATGAATTAGCATTACTAATGGATTTATTCGTAAATCAAAAAATCGTAGGAGATTTTACACAAGAAATGTAGCTTTCATGAAAATAGCTAGCTGGAAAAAACGTTCATATCCTACGTTTTGCTCCTGAGTTTATGTAAATTTGCGTACGAGTTTATACACGGATTACGCTGTCAATTTTAAATCACTTATTTATTTCGGTTACGCTCACATTTCGGAAACTCAAATTTTTGTCGTATGAATTCGTTTCGTATGAATGACTTGAAGAAAAAAAACAAAACAAATTAGACTAGCCATTCTATTAGGACAAAAGTAATGGCGCCCTATACTATACACGGAGGATGAGTTAGCGTGAGACTCTGGCAGCTGATTGGCTGCACTGCAGTGGCTGAGCTGCGTTATTGGAAGATTTGCGTGTTCTTGCACTGTTTAGTCGCCATTTTGTCGTCTTTTTGCCTTGTATGGAGTTTTGTGGGAGGGGCTAAATGTCAATGTGGTGTGAACATGCTTGGTAATTTATGGCTGATGGGCGTCTATGAACATATGAAGAAAATCGACAAGTTTAGTAAATGAGGTTTTTGTTTGGTTTGGATTTACGAACAATTTTATTAGTTTAGTGAATAAGCGTAAAACACCAGAAAGCAGCGGAGCTCACCGTTGGTGGTCAGGATGATGGGTCTCTTCGTGGTGCTCATTAAAGACTTCACGGCTGCGAGAAACCCCACGTCCTCCTCGAAGATGATGTCGACCTGCAGCGAACAAACCGATCTTATAAATCAGGACAGAATTCGATTAAACATTAGATGTCGTAAATAATATCTGTAATATGTAGAACGTTATAATTACGTAACCTTTTAATCACAGTTCGCGATGTTCCTACTATAATGTATATAGGAAAGTTACTACATTACTGAGTTACTGTCATCACCCTGAAGTTGATTATTTTCCCATAACAGCATGTTACTGTAAGTGTTGACTCCGGATACTACAGAAAACGTCGTCGTATCAACGATTTTAACGATTCATCTGTCGCTGTGAATGAGCCGTTACTATAGAAATGATAACGTATTATAATAAGAACGGGCGTATTAGTATTAATATAAACTGCACTACTGTCAGAGCTGCTGTTATAGAAAATTCATCAACACCTTCTGACCAATCAGGATCCAGAATTTACCTCCTCAAACAGAATCAGTGATATCGGCGGTGTCTTGTCCTTGATGTCTTTCTTAAACTCCGACTCGTCGAGTGTGACCTCATCAGCAGCTGTAAAAGACTTTGGTTCATTTTATGTAGAAATATTTATGTGGAATATCTTTATAAATAAAGGACACATTCTTCTCAAAATAAGGAACTCGCAGAACGAATGTTCTCTCCCAAATGAAACACGACAGGGTGCCAATATTTTTGTTGACTAACTAACTATATATATATACACACACACAGGTCTTACGTACTGTATCTATTTTTTTTTAGTACAAACTTTGTTATAGATGTTTATTTTCTGACTTCTACATTATTGATTCAGTACAAAAACATTTTAGATTCCAAACATTAGTTTTCCAGCACAAAATGAAACGTTACAGAAAAATGTTTGTATGTCAGTAAAGAAAGCAGCAGATTCCATAAGAGACACTTTTCAGATAAAAACATAATGAAGGCTGCTGGGTTTCGCTGCAGAAATAAGAAGCGAGTCGACAGTCAAAGTCTCCAGAAGAACTGTGGCTGCTTCTGCAAGATGCTCAGTAACACTTCCAGCTCATTTCCTTATAAAACTGCACACACTGCACCTCAGATACTGCTTTATTTATTTAAAGCGAAGGATCGTCACATTAAATACTGACTTTGTTTCATTTATTACTGTTTACTGCTCTTTATAGGATTTGTTTAATGTAGAAACATTTAATTTCATTATTTTTGAAGGCGTCTTTACTCTACAGCATTTCTTTGCACGTGAATAAGACTTTTGCACAGAACTGTATACACACACACACACACACACCTACCTCTTGTGTCTTGAGGAGGTTCAGAGTGTTTGTTCTCAAGTTTTTCAGTTTTCCTAAAGTAACGTGTGAGCGTGACGGACTTCTGCGCAGCACCACGTTTCTTTCCGGAAGCAGCTCGAGAGATCGCCGGAGGTTTTCTGCAGGAGGAGACGGATTTCTGTGGAGCTTCTTCTCCTTAAAACACACACATTTACATTTATGTTTCACATTAAATCCTTTTATATTTCGCATTAAATCCTGGTTCGGTGCTCGGTCCGATGTGTGAAATTAAAACTTCCAGGATAAGTGGAAGGTTGTAGATATTCGCAGGCAGTAAACTGGAAGTCGTAATGGGGTTTGTTTTGTTTTTTTGTCTGTTAAAAATACCATTGAAGAATTTTACAGTCTGTAAAGCAGCTTTATAGAAAGACTGGATATAAAATTTACAATTAAAATTTATCCCTAATGAGTGAGTCAGAGGTGATGATGGTGAGGAAAAACTCTCTGAGACGATATGAGGAAGAAACCTTGAGAGGAACCAGACTCAAAAGGGAACCATCCTCATCTGGGTGACTCCGGATAGTGCGATTATAAATAAATCCCTTCTATTATTGTGTACTACACGGACAAATAGTGAAATTCCTGCAATTAACAGGAACTTAGGAGCAACTTATGAACTTAAAGTCTGTTGTATCGAACTGACGTTATTAACTATTCAATGATGGAGACTTGAGTGCAAATTGTTCTTAGCAAATACGGTCCTTGTTTAAGTGTCTATTTTAATCTATTTGAATGATACTGATCTGTGGATTGTGAATTTTTAAAATAGCAAACACATCATTTCTATTAATTTCTGCTAATTGACATTATTGGATTTTTTGTGGAGGTGGGAAAAGGGATGTGTCGTTTGTTGGGGACCAAACCTCAGCATTTTATAATTTTATATTATTATTATTATTATTGAATAGTATTATTACTATTATCAGCAACTAGACCTACCAATGCGTAGGTATTATTGTTCAGGCAGATACTGATAACTTAGTGGTTCTAAATCATTTACAAATATATATTTTGTTCTCTATAATATACCAAAGTTTTCTCCTGTAGTCTATAAAATAAGAGTTGGAGATATTCCATGGCTGGAAAACATCACTTCCAGCAAAAAAAAAAAAAAAAAAATCGGTCCGCTTACTTCTTTCTCCGGATGGCGCGGTTCAGAGGAGCTTATTTTAGCACACAGGCGTAAGAAAATACAATTTTAATATAATATAACGTAACAACCGTTATAAATTACTGGGTAAAACAAAGAATTGAGCAATTTTTATAGCAAATGTTACACGTAGACAACAGTTACAGTAATTTGAAATATTTTTTTTGGCCCATAAAGAGGAAAGAAAGACAGTGAGGGAAAAAAAATGCAGTCGTCTTCTTCAGTGATTTGAATCCATATTACATCTGACGTGATTTTTTATAAATATAAATTTAAAAAAATTAGTTTTCCAGCACAAAATGAAACGTTCCAGAAAAATGTTTGTATGTCAGTAAAGAAAGCAGCAGATTCCATAAGAGACACTTTTCAGATAAAAACAGAATGAAGGCTGCTGGGTTTCGCTGCAGAAATAAGAAGCGAGTCGACAGTCAAAGTCTCCAGAAGAACTGTGGCTGCTTCTGCAAGATGCTCAGTAACACTTCCAGCTCTTTTGCACAGAGCTGTATACACACACACACACACACACACACACACACACACACACACACCTACCTCTTGTGTCTTGAGGAGGTTCAGAGTGTTTGTTCTCAAGTTTTTCAGTTTTCCTAAAGTAACGTGTGAGCGTGACGGACTTCTGCGCAGCACCACGTTTCTTTCCGGAAGCAGCTCGAGAGATCGCCGGAGGTTTTCTGCAGGAGGAGACGGATTTCTGTGGAGCTTCTTCTCCTTAAAACACACACATTGACATTTATGTTTCACATTAAATCCTTTTATATTTCGCATTAAATCCTGGTTCGGTGCTCGGTCCGACGTGTGAAATTAAAACTTCCAGGATAAGTGGAAAGTTGTAGATATTCGCAGGCAGTAAACAGGAAGTCGTAATGGGGTTTGTTTTGAGCTCTTTGGCATCAACTTCGGCATCAAACATAATGCTTTGCGGTTGTTTCTCTGCTGAAGGTACAGGCTGACTTTGCCGCATTGAGGGGCCAATGGACGGGGCCATGTATTGTAAAATCTTGGATGAGAACCTCCTTCCCTCAGCCAGAACACTGAAGATGGGTCATGGATGGGTCTTCCAGCATGACAATGACCCAAAACATACCGCCAAGAAGAAGCACATTAAGGTCATGGAGTGGCCTAGCCAGTCTCCAGACCTTAATCCTGCAGAAAATTTATGGAGGGAGATAACCTTAAGGATTTACAGAAGATCTGTCAAGAAGAATGGACCAAAATCCCTCCTGAGATGTCTGCAAACCTGGTAACCAACTACAGGAAACGTCTTTCCTCTGTGCTTGCCAACAAGAGTTTCTCCACCAAGTACTAAGTCATGTTTTACTCACTGAAATGCAACTCAATTTATAATGTTTGCATTGTGTGTTTTTTCTGGATTTTTGGTTGATATTCTGTCTCTATCTGTTAAAATAAACCCACCATAACAATTACAGACCCTTCATTTCTTTGCGAGTGGGCAAACCTACAAAACCAGCAGGGGATCAAATATTTATTTTCCCCACTGTAGGTATTTGTGTGGGTGGGTAGGTGGGTAGATGGTTGAGTAGGTAGATGGGTAGTTAAATGGGTAGATAGTTGGGTAGGTGGGTGTGTAGGTAGGTGGGTGTGTAGGTAGGTGGGTAGTTAAGTGGGTAGATAGTTGGGTGGATGGGTGGGTAGATAGTTGGGTAGGTAGGTGGGTAGGTAAGTGGGTGGGTTTGTGGGTAGATAGGTGGGTGGTTAAGTGGGTAGATAGTTGGGTAGGTAGGTGGGTAGTTATATGGGTAGATAGGTGGGTAGTTAAGTGGGTAGATAGGTGGGTAAGTGGGTAGATCGACTTCCACTCTACCACATTAGCCCCAGTACAAAATGTCAAAACGTAGAAGTTACCAAAAGTTTTGTTTAGCTCACAGTCTCTCCTTTTAAATAACGATTTGAATAATGAGTTTTTAACGTAAACTTGAAGTCCCTGTTTTTTTTTTCCAAATTACACATCACTTACACACAAGCCTAATTTTTTTCAAGCCTCATTTTTACAACAAAATTCCTCACCGTCCTTCAGCTGAAGGAATTTTGTTTGTGGCAGAGAAATGAAAAGCAGCTGATAGAAAATGAACAAAAAAAAGGAAATGATTAAACTGATTCCTGTAAAATCATAGAGCTGTAAATCCTTTTAGAAACTTTAGTCAAACTCTAATTATATAAAATATACAATATCTCAAATACAAATATAAATAAATAAATAAATAAGGGACTAATTCTAATAAGTCAAGAATTTGATATTGCCACAGACGGCTATTTATATTCTATATTTATATCTATATTTAAATTTAAATTTTATAACATTACATTATATATTAATTTTAAAAAAGAATCGCAGAATGAGCAGGTGTTGGTGAAGTGATAAAATACACACGGTGTATGTGATGAACGTGAAGGTGTGTGTGAACTCACGTGACAGAGGGACGGAGCGCCACGTCCGTGTCCGCGTCCGCGGCGGCGCCCCCACCTGGTGAGACTGAGTCGACTCTCTGAGCTGAGACAGGACGAGACGACCGGAGCGCAGGGACGAGCTGTTTACCTCCAGCACCTACACACACACACACACACACACACACACACACACACACACACACACACACACACAGTCAAGAACCTGGCTTGTTTAAAGTGAATATCTGATGTAAGCTCAGTGTGTGTGTGTGTGTTTATACGTTAAAGCCCAGCTGCTCAGCGCAGGCGAACACGGCTGCGCTCTTTCCCGCGCCTGTAGGTCCGTGGATCAGCAGCGTGTTACACAGCGCGTCCTCGCGCTCCTCCGTCAGCGGGTCGCCTTCGAAATCCCCGCAATCCCACGACCCTGAACACCGTCACATTAACAAGCAGCTGCTACGATGCTCATGTAGCTAACAAGCACCAGTTTAGCCTCATACACACACATGTGTGTGTGTGTGTGTGTGTGTGTGTGTGCGCGCACGCGTGTTACCGTCGCTCTCCTCCTTCATCCGACGCTCCTCTCGTCTCTTCCTCCTCTCCTCCACATCCGCTCTTATCCTCCACTCCTTCAGCCAGCTGTCGCCACGGCAACAAGGTCACCAGATTATAAACAACAATAACCAGGGATTCTCCGAGTCTATATTAAAATTTTATAATTTAATATAAATATAATATTAATATAATTTAATATGTTAGAATTTTTTTTTTTAATAAATAAAATGAACAGAAATTATTCAAGAATTTTTTTTTTTTTTAAAAAGTAAGAATTAAATGAGAAAATATTTAATTCTGTACTATGATGCGTTAAAAATAAAATAAAAATGTTCTGTATATTTATCTTATATTTTTATTCTCATGTTTATTTGAAGTTATGATTTTATTTTGGACAAAAAAAAAATCTAAGTATTTATATTTATAACAAGTATTTTTTTAAAGTTTATATTTACATTTTTAAGTTATATTTTTTTGTAAATAAAAATAAATAAAATTTCATTCTTTTAGACTACATTAGGAGTTTTGTTTTAATAAAAACTACTCTAGAATACAATTTTTAAAAATATTTATAATTAAAAAAATAATTAAGAAAATCTAACAATAATTAACAAAATATTAATTTAAAAATGTTGTATTTTAAAATTTAAAGTATTTGAGATTTTATTTGGTAAAAAAAAAAATTTTGAATCATATTAGGAATTTTTTTTATGTAAATAAATTACTCAAGATTTTAATAAATAATAATAATAAATAATAAATAAAATTTACAGAAATGTTTTAATAAAAAAAACTTAATTATTTAAAGATATATTATAATTATATTAAGACATTGCTCAAGGCTGTATTTTTTAATTTTTAAATAAATTTATATTCGGATGTTTAAAAAATGTACAGGGATTATTAGAGATTACAGATTTATTTATTTATTTAATTATTTATTTATTTATTTAAGATGTATTAGAATTTTTATATAAAAAAATTAGCTACACATTCACAATAAAATTTAAACAAATTATTTATTTTTTAAAAATATTTATTAAATTATAAACAGCAGCAGATTCAGGTTTTAATGTTGTAGAGGTGTTCAGTGATTCACCTACACCACACTCACCTGTACAGCTTCCTCTCCTACACCTACACCACTCACCTGTACAACTTCCTCTCCTACACCTACACCACACTCACCTGTACAGCTTCCTCTCCTACACCTACACCACACTCACCTGTACAGCTTCCTCTCCTACACCTACACCACACTCACCTGTACAGCTTCCTCTCCTACACCTACACCACACTCACCTGTACAGCTTCCTCTCCTACACCACACTCACCTGTACAGCTTCCTCTCCTACACCACACTCACCTGTACAGCTTCCTCTCCTACACCACACTCACCTGTACAGCTTCCTCTCCTACACCTACACCACACTCACCTGTACAGCTTCCTCTCCTACACCACACTCACCTGTACAGCTTCCTCTCCTACACCACACTCACCTGTACAGCTTCCTCTCCTACACCACACTCACCTGTACAGCTTCCTCTCCTACACCACACTCACCTGTACAGCTTCCTCTCCTACACCACACTCACCTGTACAGCTTCCTCTCCTACACCTACACCACACTCACCTGTAC
This sequence comes from Pangasianodon hypophthalmus, assembly GCF_027358585.1. Classification (NCBI taxonomy): domain Eukaryota; kingdom Metazoa; phylum Chordata; class Actinopteri; order Siluriformes; family Pangasiidae; genus Pangasianodon; species Pangasianodon hypophthalmus. Next base: position 34,575,657 of record NC_069711.1, on the reverse strand, counting down.
AGCTTCCTCTCCTACACCACACTCACCTGTACAGCTTCCTCTCCTACACCACACTCACCTGTACAGCTTCCTCTCCTACACCTACACCACACTCACCTGTACAGCTTCCTCTCCTACACCACACTCACCTGTACAGCTTCCTCTCCTACACCACACTCACCTGTACAGCTTCCTCTCCTACACCTACACCACACTCACCTGTACAGCTTCCTCTCCTACACCTACACCACACTCACCTGTACAGCTTCCTCTCCTACACCACACTCACCTGTACAGCTTCCTCTCCTACACCACACTCACCTGTACAGCTTCCTCTCCTACACCACACTCACCTGTACAGCTTCCTCTCCTACACCTACACCACACTCACCTGTACAGCTTCCTCTCCTACACCTACACCACACTCACCTGTACAGCTTCCTCTCCTACACCTACACCACACTCACCTGTACAGCTTCCTCTCCTACACCACACTCACCTGTACAGCTTCCTCTCCTACACCACACTCACCTGTACAGCTTCCTCTCCTACACCACACTCACCTGTACAGCTTCCTCTCCTACACCACACTCACCTGTACAGCTTCCTCTCCTACACCTACACCACACTCACCTGTACAGCTTCCTCTCCTACACCTACACCACACTCACCTGTACAGCTTCCTCTCCTACACCTACACCACACTCACCTGTACAGCTTCCTCTCCTACACCTACACCACACTCACCTGTACAGCTTCCTCTCCTACACCACACTCACCTGTACAGCTTCCTCTCCTACACCACACTCACCTGTACAGCTTCCTCTCCTACACCACACTCACCTGTACAGCTTCCTCTCCTACACCTACACCACACTCACCTGTACAGCTTCCTCTCCTACACCTACACCACACTCACCTGTACAGCTTCCTCTCCTACACCTACACCACACTCACCTGTACAGCTTCCTCTCCTACACCACACTCACCTGTACAGCTTCCTCTCCTACACCACACTCACCTGTACAGCTTCCTCTCCTACACCTACACCACACTCACCTGTACAGCTTCCTCTCCTACACCTACACCACACTCACCTGTACAGCTTCCTCTCCTACACCTACACCACACTCACCTGTACAGCTTCCTCTCCTACACCTACACCACACTCACCTGTACAGCTTCCTCTCCTACACCTACACCACACTCACCTGTACAGCTTCCTCTCCTACACCTACACCACACTCACCTGTACAGCTTCCTCTCCTACACCTACACCACACTCACCTGTACAGCTTCCTCTCCTACACCACACTCACCTGTACAGCTTCCTCTCCTACACCTACACCACACTCACCTGTACAGCTTCCTCTCCTACACCACACTCACCTGTACAGCTTCCTCTCCTACACCACACTCACCTGTACAGCTTCCTCTCCTACACCACACTCACCTGTACAGCTTCCTCTCCTACACCACACTCACCTGTACAGCTTCCTCTCCTACGCCACACTCACCTGTACAGCTTCCTCTCCTACGCCACACTCACCTGTACAGCTTCCTCTCCTACGCCACACTCACCTGTACAGCTTCCTCTCCTACGCCACACTCACCTGTACAGCTTCCTCTCCTACGCCACACTCACCTGTACAGCTTCTTCTCCTACGCCACACTCACCTGTACAGCTTCCTCTCCTACACCACACTCACCTGTACAGCTTCCTCTCCTACACCACACTCACCTGTACAGCTTCCTCTCCTACACCTACACCACTCACCTGTACAGCTTCCTCTCCTACACCTACACCACACTCACCTGTACAGCTTCCTCAACTACACCTACACCACACTCACCTGTACAGCTTCCTCTCCTACACCTACACCACACTCACCTGTACAGCTTCCTCTCCTACACCACACTCACCTGTACAGCTTCCTCTCCTACACCACACTCACCTGTACAGCTTCCTCTCCTACGCCACACTCACCTGTACAGCTTCCTCTCCTACACCTACACCACACTCACCTGTACAGCTTCCTCTCCTACACCACACTCACCTGTACAGCTTCCTCTCCTACACATACACTCACCTGTACAGCTTCCTCTCCTACGCCACACTCACCTGTACAGCTTCCTCTCCTACGCCACACTCACCTGTACAGCTTCCTCTCCTACACCACGCTCACCTGTACAGCTTCCTCTCCTACACCACGCTCACCTGTACAGCTTCCTCACTGCAGCCAAGTTCCCGATCACTTCATCACAGCTCCGAGGACGATATTTCTCCGTCCAGGGCACGTCATCGCCGCGTTCCGCATCATCGCCGCGTTCTGCATCATCGCTGCGTCCCGCATCATCGCCGCGTCCCGCATCATCGCCGCGTCCCTCGTCCTGACGTGACTCGTCCACGGCTGCGTCCTGAACACGCGGCTGTTTTCTCCTCAGCCTGTTCCTGCTCCTCGCTCCTTCTCGAGAGCTCACACGACCTTCTGACCTGTTCACGGTCTCGGCGTCATCCTGACTCGAGCGCTGGCGTTTGCGAAGACGTCCATCGCTGTGAGATTCTACTTCCTGTTTCCTCTTTCCGGCCACTGGGACGACCGGGGCGCCTTCACCTTCACCTTTCACAAGGAAATTCAGAAACTTGACAGGAAGAACCCAAAGCGGCTTCGTTTACGCTTTTCCTTGTGTTTTAATCTTTGCAAAAATTTTTAAAAATAATTAATTTTACGCGAAACTCACCGCGTCTCACGTTCAGCAACGTCTGGAACAAGCGTCGGACCGGAAAGCTGCGAGAATTTTTAAAAAACTCCGTCGAGCTCTGAAACGGACGAGGAAACAAAACGTCAGAAAGCTACGTTTTGAAAGCATGACATCACACACAGTCCAATTCTGCATTCTGATTGGTCAGGAGGTGTTGATTAATCTGATAAGTCATCGTTTCTATAGTAACAGCTCATTCACAGCGACTCGTACTCGACAATAAACAGATTTACAAGAACGGATGATGTGACGTGGTGATGTTTTCCGTGTAGTGAAGGTGACGTTTGTTTGTTAACTTATGGAAGGAGTCTCCAGTGTCAGAGTTAAAGACGTAGCTAAGGACAGAGGAGTTTTAACAAAATAACGACAAGCTGCGTTTTATTAACGTCAAGAGATTAAAAAAATAAAAATCAGAGGCTGGTGAGGAAAATAATCAACTTCAGGGTGAGGAGAGAGACTGTGGCTTCATCACACCACCGTGTATCTGGAGCTGGAGCCTCACCCTCGCGCCGCGACTCGCCGACGTGGAGTAAGACATGAACGCAGCGCTGTTTTCACTCTCGCTCTCTTCACGTTCACGAGATCCTCTCCTGCTCAGACTTCCAGCTTCGTCTGCCAGGACGGACGGCTGCTCATGAGAAGAAGCGGTGCCTTCTGACTTCATCTCACGTTTATTTTGTCCTACAGACACGTTCATGTGGAGGAAGAAGGGATGAAGACCTCGCTTCGAAGGAGAACATTGTGCACCAGGGGTGGACGGAGGTCTCGTGTTCTTCGTGGTGGATGTGTGAGAACGTTTCTCATGATGATGATGAAGATGATGATCATCATCAGTGACTTCAGGTCTGACGACTTTACACTCCCTCAGCATCAGATCAGACTTTTTGGACTTCTTCACTCTTTTCAGTCTGTTGATCTTTGGGTTCTCAGCTCTACTCTGGTCCTGGATCTGGATCTTCTCATCTCCTCTGACACCTTTATCACCACCTGTAAAGCTCTGAGAGATGCAGGAAGACTCAACTGGCAGTGATGTCTCTTTGCAAGAAGAAGCCATTTTGGAAGAACTCGAGTTCTTCTTCTTCTTCTTCTTCTTCACTGTAAAATGTAAACACAGCCATTACATTAGCATCGTACTGCTTAGCATCTAACCCTAATTTCGTGGCTTAACTTACCTTAAATTCTCAATATTTCTAGGACATTATGTCACTAAATCTCTTTTATCCTGCTTTTAAAACCAAAAAATTAAACTTATTACCTCTTAACGACACTATCTTGTGTTTTGTAATGCTAGCGCGTTCGCGCCTGAGTCGTTCACGTCGTACTGACCAATCACAACACGGCTGAGCGATGACGTCAAGACGTCGGTAACGTAACCCGGCGACATTTGAATGGTACATGTAGTTTTTAGACAGAGATTGGACTACAACAGGAGACGGGGAAAAAAATCGCTACAGCGAAAGAAATAATTAAAAACGCATTAAACACGCATTGAAAACTAAACATTATAAAAGTATAATTTATTATAAAATTATATTTAAAACTTTAACGTGAGTGGTATATAAATATAGATATATATATAAAAAATTACTGAAACGAACGGGAAATTTTACTTCCGGATTCAATGTGACGTCACCGCCTCGTTACTTCAAAATAATAGTTAAGAAGTTTTTTTTTTTTTTAAACAAATTAGTGCAATGAAACATTTTTAAAAGAAAGAAAACTCAAGATTCCTAAATATAAAGAAAAGTATATATTTTAACATAATGTAATAATATAATTTAATAATGCTTAAAATGAATTACTAAAATAAATTCTTTAATAAAATCACTTAAAAAGCATTTATGATTTATTTATAAAAAAAAAAAAAAAAAAAAAAAAAAAAAAAAAAAAAAGAAGAAATGTATAAAATATTACAATTTCATGGTTTGGATTGATTAGACATTATCTCATGTTTATTCAAATATATATTTTTTCTATAATTTACGTATTTTTATTTTTTTTTTAAATAATCTGTTCACGTCTCCTACTTCCATGAACTTACGTGATTTGTATTTAAATTCATGATTAAATTTATTTACAGATTAACCTTCGAATGACGATGAAATTCTTGATCTTCACGTCTTTTTTTTTTCCCCCGTCTGTGAAATAAACACAAATTGATCCACACGGCGAATTTCATGAAACACGACGTGACCAAATGCTTCGTTTTCCGTTTAAAACATTTTTTAATTCGTCATATTTCCACGTTACAGGGAAACCTATGCAGTTTTCTCGTTTACAATTTGAAATATACACTGTATACTGAGAGAAGAGGGGAAAAAAACAAAACAAAAATAACAACAAAAAAAAAAAAACAAAAACAAAAACAACAACAACAACAAAAAAACTGAGTGCTTTGGCATTTTTATAAAGTACGACACACGTTTTTATTTATTTACCAAATTCTAGCTTAACATCCTGGTCAGATTTTTCTGAAGTATTCGGCTGTTTATTGAAATTAAAAATAAAAAAAAAAAATCAGAGGGATGACATCGTGATGCTCCGCCCCCTTTCCATCCATCCATCCAGACACTCGTTCATTTCTAAAAGCAGTCCGATTTTGTTCTTCGTGCACCTTTAACCGACATTAAAGGCAAAAATACAAAGCAAAAAGAGCTGCGATAATATTGCTGATTAATTACGAAATTAATTAATAACGCTGAGACGGAAGAGGCAAAGTGCCGCACTCAGAGAGGAGAGGATGTCGAAATTAAACAAACAAACAAACAAACAAACAAACAAACAAAATACCCCGATGTTTCTGCGTCAACTTGCGCTTCATGCTTGTGCGTGAAAAAAAAAAAAAAAAATCACTAAACAAAGACGAGAGAAGTGAAGTGAAGCGCTAACAGACTGAAAAAGTTAATTATAACGGAAGAAAGGAATCAGGAGACAAACGCGCTGAGAAAAGAAACTAAAAACAAACAAATAAACAAAAACAAAAACGAAGAGTCTCAGTGTTGTGTGTGATACAAAAAAAAAAAAAAAAAAGAAAGTCACAGAAAAGTTGCTTCAGTCCTTAAAAACGGCGTTCGACTCTAAAACGTCCTTTTTATTAAGAGATTTTCTCTAAAATCAACTCGGCTCTGGCTCAGAATCGTAGAATTCAGTTTGTAAATTGAATAAAAATTCGACGTCCATCATCTCACTTTAGTTTTTTTTTTTCTTAAGAGAAATTCTAGAAAAGCGGAAAGAATTGTTTCATAGAATCGAAGAGAAAACGGTGTAATGAAATCTCAAGCTGTGTGTGTGTGTGTGTGTGTGTGTGTGAGCTTTAGAAGATTCTCTACCTGTTAGAAAATCATTCTCAGAATTTTTTTTTTTTTTTTTAATGTAAAGCATTTTCCAGATTTTAACAAAAAAAAAAAAAATAATAATAGTAATAATAATAATTCAGTATCATTTCCTGCCACAGAATTATTATTAATATTATTATTAATTTATTGTTCATTTAAAACAAAATAAAAAATTAACAATAATAATAATATTAATAATAATAAATCTGTATCATTTCCTGCCACAGAATTATATAATATTAATATTAATTATATACAATATAAATTTTTTTTTTCGTTAAAATCTGGAAAACCAGAAAAAATACTTTCTAGAATTGCGCAGAAAAGTGACGAATATCTTTTTTTTTCTTTCTTTTTTTTTTTTTTAAGAATGTATTTTTAGAAGCCTGGAATTTTAACTTCAGCTATAAAACATTTATTGTATTTATTTTTAAATGTTTTAAATCTCGAATAATAAACACTTTCTGGAAATTTCAGAAATGATTTCACCAGAAAAAAAAAAAAAAAAAAAAAAAAAAAAATATCCCTTATCCTTTCAACCCTTCAGCTCTACAATTGTGTTTTTAAAAAAAATAAAAAAATAAAGAGCTTAAGCGCTTTCTGGAATCGGAGAAGAAATTCCACTTTCATTCTCAAACCCCAGAAGATGAGAAGAAGAGAAGAGCTGGTCTGAGAAACCTGCATCTTCACCTTCAACCTTCTTCCGGAAGTTTCCATGAAATCTAGAAAAGCAGAAACAGTTTCTATGCTTTCTTCAATCATCCAAAAATCTCTATTTGTTTATTTATTTATTTGTTTTTGTTTGTCTGTTTGTTTGTTTGTTTTTTGGAAAGCCCAAAATCTTCAGCAATGTTCTGCAGCCAGGTTTTAGACGCCGATCATTTTAACTTCAGCTCTAAAACATTTATTTCTAAATGTTTTAACTCTAGAAAACCACATTTCTGAAATTTCCGGAACATTTCAGCGTCGTATCGAACAGCGAATTTTAACTAATTTAACAGTTTCGGTTCGTTCTAGAGAACGAAAAATGGTTTCAGCGCTTTCTAGAATCACTTAAAAAAAAAAAAAAAGTTGATGAACAAAAGTTGTGATGATTCGTAGCAGCTCCGACTTTCGTTTTTTAGAATTTGCCGCTCTAGCCGTCTTTTTTTTTTTTTTTTTTTTCCAGGTTTTTTTTCCCGGCGCTGAACCACAGCGGAGTTGATTTTCGGAGTCGCGCTCGGCGTTCAGTCGGTGACGGCGCTCTTGGTGCGTTTGCCGTGCAGGGAGAAGCCCGAGGAGACGGCGTGGCCGTTACACGCGCTTTCCTCCGGCTTGGGCAGCTCGGCCTGGATCTCCCGCAGCCGCGTCATCGCCCGGTCGATGGTCGCCGTGGTGACCAGGTTGAAGTCGTGCATGCTGACCAGGTGAAGCAGGAAGTTGCGCCACAGGTTCCTGTGTGCAATGTGAGGACCGCAGTTCTCCACAAACAGCATAATGGCCTGGTTCATCTGGTTGTCTGCTATAAACCTAAAGAGGAAGAGGAAGAGGAAGAGGAAGTGATGCGGCGTTTCTCAGATCGCTAAAAAAAAATATTTATATTATAAACATTTACAAAACGCTCGTTTACCCGTGTTTCATGACGTGAAGGTTCCAGAGCTTCATCACCTCCTTTTCTCCCTCGTTGACGTCCGTGAACTCCTCGATTTGCTGCAGATACGAACGAGATGTTCGTTTGTTAAACGGCGAGAGTTCGTACGAATCCATGCGAACGAGCCGTTACCGTGGAAACGATAACGTTTATTTTCTTACCGTGGAGGTTTTCTCCCTCAGCCACTCGGGGTCTCTCTCGTCTTCGCTGTCCACGTCCATCTCCTGAGGACGCAGCGGCATGCAGCTGTCGCTGTGGAAGTACAGCCGGTTGTGTCCGCTCACGTACGTCCTCTGCTGCTCCGGCTCGCCGTCCTCCGACTCCAGGAATTCCGACAGGCTCGGCTTCGTGCGCTTGGGCCTGACGAACACAGCCGCGACACTTACGTGAAATCTTTAAAAAAAACGGCAGCCTTCGGGATAATCTGTTACGGTAACGTTTTCCTGTCGAGCTGCGCTCTGATTGGCTCGTACCTGCAGACGAGGATGTGGGTGACGGCGGTCCTCTTCACGGGGCCGTTGCGGCTGAAGGCGAATCCCGGCTGGCTGTGGATGTCCTGAGGATTCCCTACGTACGAGCCGTCGTAACACTCGTTTATGGACACGTCTATCCTCGCCCCTTTGGGATGAGGCTGAGAGGGAAAAGTTTTTAAAAAAAATAATTTGAAAAACAGGTATTATTCAGACGGGATTAGTTTTCCGGACATTCCGAATGTCTGTAGCAATTCCGGGATGAGTGACCCGTGTACTAATCACACCAATCACCACACACACACACACACACACACACACACACACACACACACACACCTCATTTTATTTTAACACACACACACACACACACACACACCTCATTTTATTTTAACACACACACACACACACACACACACACACACCTCATTTTATTTTAACACACACACACACACACACACACACTCACACACACTCACACACACTCACACACACACTTCTGATCTTTCCTATAAGTGTTTGTCGTAGGGGGCGTGGCCATGCTTGATCAGTCGCAGGTCACATGACCCATGTATGCATATATGTATGTAAACATGCTTCCATTTTAAACATAATCTATATTTTATTATTCAGTGTTTTTAATTTTTTTTTCTTTATCAACAATCAATTCAGTTCATGCGCAAAAATAAACCGCTATGTTACGTTACCCACCTCGACGTCTAAAACTAATCCCGTCTGAACAGGGCTTTAGCATCAAAGTCTGATACACGAGTTTGGAAAGATGCCCAGTTGTCATGGCAACCATGGACTTAGCTTTATATCGGTTTAGCTAGCTCGTGAACTCTGCTTGTTACAGCGTATCACGCATCACACACATCTTATTTCCTCTTACGTAACAATAATAATAATAATAATAATAATAATAATAATAATGATCTACGTCGTGTAACCGCAGTCCTGAGGGCATCTCCAGAACTCACCACGTAGCTGAAGATGAAGCGGCTGTGGGAGAGTTTGAGGTGTTTGAGGAGGCTGTAGAGCTTCTGGCAGTTCAGCGTGCACCAGGGACAGTGCAGGTCGTCGCGAGCCTCCGTCTGCTGCCGCGTGTTATTGTTGTACAGAAACTACCGGAAAAGCAAGACTGTAAATTTTTCCGTCTGTATTTCAGGATGTGTTTCGTAAGTGTTAGTGTCGAGGGGTAAGAAGCACCTGATAGAAAATGCGGAGCTTCTGTCTGGGTTCAGAGATGGTCTGCTCTCTCCTCGTCTGAACACCAACACCTCCAACACCACCAACACCTCCTCCACCTCCAACACCTCCTCCTCCTCCTCCACCTCCACTGCTGCTGCTGTTCACTGAGTCTTTCACTACTACTAATAAGCATTAAAAAAAAAACCCAATATAATCACAGCTTTAAACACATTTATTAACATTTATAGCGTTATTTATTTATTATTTTTTTATTTTACCCGCCGGGGCAGATCTGAGGGTGGGGGTACGAGTTTCCGGGCCGCTGGCGTCGGAGTTGCGTGTGGACAGCGGTTTCGCTACAGGAGCCGTCGAGGGGTCGTTGGGGTCACCGGTCCAGCGTAGTGTGAACTGTAGGGTCGGTCCCTGAGAGAAGGTTTCAAACGGAGGCAACCTCTGCAAAATAAACAAATAAATAAACAAATAAATAAATAACTTACAAGAATCCTGTTTAGTTACACGGTGACGTTCTCACAGTGTCGGGAACGATCGCGTTTCGTATAACAGTAACATTTATATTAACGCGATCGTTCTGCTGTAAGACGTTACCGTTGCTATAGTAACGACTCATACACACGGACTCATACGGTGATAATCTAAGACTAATAATAATAAGCAAATTTTAACAACAACGAAAAAAAAACCAAAACATGCATTTGATGATTTTTTTTGTTTTGTTGTTTTTGTTAGGACGTGTTTATTTAACGTTTAAGGAAGGAGTCTCCAGTTTCAGCGCGTTAAAGTTTCCCAGCTCAGGAAAACGTTCAGGACAGAGGAGTTTTACGCTTTCGGGTTTCTCGTTAAAATAACAAGCTGATAGAGAAAGAGAGAAAGTGAAAGAGTGAAAGAGAGAGAGATGGAGAGTGGGGAAGGACGTTTATTGCTGCTATAAGGTAACCGAGAACAGGAGCTAACTCGTCTCTCGGATGTTCCATAACGTTAAATCTAACTATAAAGCATTAAAATGTGCGAAGCGTCTTACGTTAATAAGTTAAACTCGCTCATAAATCACTGACGCTATTTTCTGGACAAAAAAACGTTCGTAAGTGTAATCCTACGTTCCTTTACTATCTACGTTTCAATTCAACTACGTACGTGGAATTAACGTTTTCTCAATTCCACGTAAATCAGGTACGATGCTACAAACGATTCGAATCCGAACAATTACTCGGACCAATCCGACGTTTCTTCAGTTCGTCGCTCACGACTTATTTTAAACTTGTTCCTGTTTACTGCGTAAAGAGACGTTAAGAAGAAAAATAAAGCTCGGAAGGACGTAGCAGAGATCGTAGCACGTAAAACACACGCTGATTAGTGCGTTATTTAATCTGCTAGCTAGCTTTTAGTAAGAAAAACAAAAAGACGGACAGGCCACGCCCACAAAACACACCTTTCCGTCCAGGATGGTTTCCCAGGTGGCTCTTTTCTTACTGACGGGACAGTCTTCTATCTGCTGCATCGACACCTCGTACTCACCGTCCAGCAGCTGCAGACGCCTGGAGCACACACACACGCGCACACACACACACACACACACGCACACGCACACACACACGCACACACAACACACACGCGCACACACACACAACACACACGCGCACACAGAGAGAGAAGGATTCGACGTTCATCTCTATAACAATCCCGAGTGACGTTAAACAAGGAGCTCGTCTCTCACCTGTTCTTATCAAACACGGTCATCTGCGCGACGAACGTCTCCGTGGCGTTTCCCTCGTCGTCACGGTGAGACACGCCCCTCTTCTTCCTGCTCGACAGATCCTCCTTCACGTCTACAAACACAAGCAACAATAATATTAATAATAACAATAATAATGATAATAAACTATATTCAGAATGTTCTAACAGTAAAAGCAGAACCTGGTTTATAAAACACTTTTTATACATTAAAATCCAGCTCAAAGTGCACGCAAAAATATCATCATCATCATCATCAACATCTACACCATCATCATCATCATCTACACCATCATCATCATCGTCATCATCATCATCAACATCTACACCTTCATCATCATCGTCATCATCAACATCTACACCTTCATCAACATGATTTACACCACCACCATCACCATCATCAACATCTACACCTTCATCATCATGATTTACACCACCACCACCATCATCATCATCAACATCTACACCATCATGATTTACACCACCACCAACATCATCAACATCTACACCTTCATCATCATGATTTACACCACCACCATCACCATCATCTACACCTTCATCATCATGATTTACACCACCACCTTCATCATCATCATCATCATCATCATCTACACCATCATCGTCATCATCAACATCTACACCTTCATCAACATGATTTACACCACCACCATCACCATCATCATCTACACCTTCATCATCATGATTTACACCACCACCACCATCATCATCATCATCAACATCTACACCATCATGATTTACACCACCACCAACATCATCAACATCTACACCTTCATCATCATGATTTACACCACCACCATCACCATCATCTACACCTTCATCATCATGATTTACACCACCACCACCATCATCATCATCACCATCACCATCATCTACACCTTCATCATCATGATTTACACCACCACCATCATCATCATCATCACCATCATCACCACCATCATCATCATGATTTACACCATCATCATCATCACGCTCATCATGATTTACACCATCATCACCATCACCACCATCATCACCACCATCATCATCATGATTTACACCATCATCATCATCACGCTCATCATGATTTACACCATCATCACCATCACCACCATCATCACCACCATCATCATCATGATTTACACCATCATCATCATCAGCATCATCACCATCATCATCATGATTTACACCATCATCATCACCATCACCACCACCATCATCAGCATCATCATCATCATCACCACCACCATCATCAGCATCATCACCATCACCACCATCATCACGCTCATCATGATTTACACCATCATCATCGTCACCATCATCATCACCATCATCACCATCATCAACTACATCATCAACTACATCACCACCATCACTATCATCATCATCGTCACCATCATTAACTACATCATCATCACCATCATCCTCACCATCACTATCATCATCATCATCACCATCATCATCACCATCATGACCTGAAGACGTTTCTGGAGCAGTTTCAGTTTCCCTTCTTATTCACATTAGTCTGAGTTGTTTTCACACTCGCACCGTTTATTTGTAATCCTACGAGAAGCGTCCGCTTTTATAATGAGCCGGTTTTAGCTCAAGGTTCTTCTAAAGTTCTTCTAAACGCTGCTGAAAGTTCTATTAAAAGTTCTAAAGTTTTTCTAAAAGTTCTTCTTAACACTTTTGAAAGTTTTTCTAAAAGTTCTTCAAAACACTTCTGAAAGTTTTTCTAAAAGTTTTTCTAAAAGTTCTTCTAAACATTTCTGAAAGTTTTTCTAAAAGTTCTTCTAAACATTTCTGAAAGTTCTTCTAAAAAAGTTCTTCAAAACATTTCTGAAAGTTCTTCTAAAAGTTCTTCTAAACATTTCTGAAAGTTTTTCTAAAAATTCTTCTAAACATTTCTGAAAATTTTTCTAAAAAAGTTCTTCAAAACATTTCTGAAAGTTTTTCTAAAAATTCTTCTAAACATTTCTGAAAGTTTTTCTAAAAATTCTTCTAAACATTTCTGAAAGTTTTTCTAAAAGTTCTTCTGAACACTTCTGAAAGTTCTTCTGAAAGTTCTTCCAAAAGTTCTTCTAAAAGTTCTTCTTAACATTCTGAAAGTTCTTCTAAAAGTTCTTCTGAACACCTCTGAAAGTTGAGGGAACAAGTGAGAGAAAAACATGGAGGACAGAGCGCTGGCGAAAGATGAGTCTTGCCAGTGAGGGAATATGAGAAGATTTACCTGAAGCGTGTGTGTGTGTGTGTGTGTGTGTGTGTGTGTGTGTGCAGACCCATGTTCTCGTCCGTCTCTCCGTTGACGTAGGCGCTGGAGTGTGTTTTTCCGGGCCGGGACACTCGGAACAGCAGCGAGTAGGACTTCACCATGTGGCTGTTGCTGGGCTCGAACTCGGTGCTGGACACGAGCAGCGTGGGACACGACGCCGGCTTCGTCTGCTTCACGTCCGGGTTCAGAGGCACCTGCTTCTTCCCTGTAGGCACTTGCTTTATGGGGCAGCTGACATCCTGCACAGGGACAGGAACCAAACACACACACACACACACACTCCGTCACGGCCACTCAAGCCCTGTGTGTGTGTGTGTGTGTGTGTGTGTGTGTGTGTGTGTGTCGGGGGCCGATATTAAATCTCGTCATGATATTCATCTAAATTTTATCCTGTTTAATAACATGATCACAATAACGATATTAAATATTCCACTGTAGCGCTATTTTTTTATTAAAGTGTTAAAACATTTATCTATTAAATAAAATTAAATTAAACTCAAATAATAATTGTGTCTTATGTGATGTAATAATAAATAAATAAATAATTTTTTTTAACTGATTAACTAAATAAATGAAACTGAATAAATAAGCAAATAAATTTAAAATAAATAACTACATAAGTAAATAAACAAAGCTTACAATATATAAACAAATAAATTTAAAATACAGTAAATAAACGTTTACAAATAAAAACTTTAAATAAATAAAACTTACAATAACTACATTTAAAATGATTAAATATATAAAACTTTAAATAAATAAACAAGTAAAATAAGTAAAACTTACAATATATAAATAAATTTAAAGTCAATAAATCTTTAAATAGTGAATCTAAAATAAAGCTTACAATAAAAATAAATTTAAAATAAAAATTAAAAAATTAAAAAATAATAAATAAATAAAAATCTTAATAAGTAAATAAATTTTAAAAATTAATTAAATAAATACATTTACATTAGATAAACAAATAAACAAAGCTTACAATAAAAATAAATTTAAAATCGAAAAACTAAAAAAATAAATAAGTAACTTTACTAAGACTAATTTACTTTTAATAAGTAAATAAATTTAAAATAATTAAATAACTGAAAAAAATTAATACATTTACAGTAGATAAATGAAATAAATAAAATTTCAAAATAAATAAACAAACGTAATAAGTAAAACTTACAATATATAATTAAATAAATTTTAAGTTAATAAACTAAATAAATAAAGCTTAGAATAAATAAATAAATTTAAAATAGATAATCTAAAATTAATAAAAAATATAAAATAAATCAAAATAATACTACATAAATAATTAAATAAAAAAACAATATATAAATAAATAAATTTAAAGTATATAAACTAAAAAAAAATAGAATAAATAAATAAATAAATAAATGTAAAAGATAAAAAACTAAAAATAAAAAATATTAAAAAAACTTTAAATAAATAATTAAATAAACAAACAAATAAATAATTTCACCCTGTTTAATGCAAATTAAAAGCATGTGATGATATTCTGAAGTGTATATGATTAATTTATTTAATATTAAAATTTTTTTTTTTTTTAAAAATTAACCCACCTTTCGCTTTTTATGGCAGACTTTGACGAGTAGCACCTCGAGAGAAACCGAGTTTTGCTCGTTTTCTGAGTTTTGACATGGCTTATCTACAAACAGGGAGAAAAAAAAACACACAGCGTTGATTATTTTCCTGTAACAGCACAGCCCTCTGAGTGTTCTATTCCTCTTACACCACAGCACCTTACTAACGATTATTAATGTTTTTATTTATTACACTCTAAAGCGTAAACTCGTCTTTCGGAAAACTTACTGAAGCTACAGCTTGACCTCTGACACTGGAGACTCCTTCCCTAAATGTTAAATAAACATCTCCTTACTTTAAGAAAACTTCATCACACATCAGCGATTTTTTTTTATTATCGTTTTTTTTTTTTTTTTATTACGCGTCCCTCTGCATGAGCTGTTGCTATAGAAACGCTAACGTATTAACGTATTGATATAAACCTGCGCTACTGTCAGAGCTGCTGTTATGGAAAATTAATCAACACCTTCTGACCAATCAGGATGCAGAATTCAGTAGCGCTCACCGTTTTTATAAAAGAATCCGGTAAAGGTCAGCTGCAGGTGCGACGATAAACTGGAGAGGGGAAAAAAAACAAAAAGAGTAAATCATTAAACACCTGTACAGTAGCGTGTGTGTGTGTGTGTGTGTGTGTGTGTGTGTGTGTGTGTGTGTGTGTGTGTGTGTGTGAGAGAGAGAGAGAGAGAGAGAGAGAGAGAGAGAGAGAGAGAGAGAGAGAGAGAGAGAGCGAGCCTCCGTACCTGTGTGACTCCTGATCTCCTTTCATCTTCTCCACCTTCGCCAGCATGCTGTCCACCTTAAACGCTTTCCTACACACACGAGTGGTTATTACCGTGTTATAAACGATTACTTACTGTTACTATATGCATATATAACGTGTTAATAAAGCTGAACGTGGTGACATCATCGACATCATCATCATCATCATCATCATCCAGGACCTCCGTCACTCCTTTGTCTGTCCACGGTGAGGAAGTTGAGATTGTTGCAGATTATAAATACCTGGGCGTCCATATTAGGGCCTTTCGCACCGCAGGAACCTTTTCATAGTACCTGAACTAATTGTGGAACTACGCACTTTTTAGCGTTTTCGCACCTTCGGAACTGGGTGTGATTTTAGTACCGACTGCCTTTTTCGAGAACCAAATGAGCTCCTACTCCGGAGCAGGGTCTAACCAGCACAACTGGTACTATCCGTGACGTAAGGAGACGCTGATTGGCCAAACGCGTACGAAAACGCCGTCACCCGCCATGATTTAAAACGCCGCGTAAACATACTGTAGCGTCGACTTATTCCGCAAGTATGGAGAACAGCGATAGATGGACGCGAGACACGACAAACACACAGCTCCGATCACAGCGTCCTCCATCCTCCGGTTGTTTACGTTGTTCTTCTTTGTTTCCGTTGTTGAACGTCGCGCACAAATGACGTCACTTCCTAGTGCCCGCTGTCGGTGCGAATGCAACCCTTTAAACGGTACTGCGAAATAGTTCACGCAAAATCGCCCAGTACTTTAGTACCGTAAATTTAGTTCTGGAAGTAAACTCAACAGCACTCTTCAGGCCAGAGCAGGCTGTATTTTCTGAGGAGGTTCAGGTCTTTCGAGGTCTGCAGCACCATGCTGTAGATGTTCTCCGAGTCTGTGGTGTCTAGTGTCATACGCAATACATGTTCAATTCATTTATTATTATTACTGCCTTATTTATTAATACTAAGATTAGTGTGCAATACATACTATATAACGACTGTACGTAATTACCGTTACCACGCCGGCCTGAAGGAAGCAAGTTTATGGACATGTTTATGCTGCTACTTTACTCATTATATTATACTGTACACTGGCTGCTACTCTTATGTTTACACTATTTCAGCTACTTGTGCTGTCTTATCTTGTGCTGTCTTGTATTGTATTGTCTTGTGCTGTCTTGTATTGTCTTGTGCTGTCTTGTATTATCTTGTGCTGTCTTGTGCCGTCTTGTATTGTGCCGTCTTGTATTGTCTTATCTTGTGCCGTCTTGTATTGTCTTATCTTGTGCCGTCTTGTCTTGTCTTGTGCCGTCTTGTATTGTCTTGTGCCGTCTTGTATTGTCTTGTGCCGTCTTGTATTGTCTTGTATTGTCTTGTATTGTCTTGTGCCGTCTTGTATTGTCTTGTGCCGTCTTGTATTGTCTTGTGCCGTCTTATCTTGTGCTGTCTTGTATTGTCTTGTCTTGTGCCGTCTTGTATTGTCTTGTCTTGTGCCGTCTTGTATTGTCTTGTGCCGTCTTGTATTGTCTTGTGCCGTCTTGTCTTGTATTGTCTTGTGCCGTCTTGTATTGTCTTGTGCCGTCTTGTATTGTCTTGTGCCGTCTTATCTTGTGCTGTCTTGTATTGTCTTGTCTTGTGCCGTCTTGTATTGTCTTGTGCCGTCTTGTGCCGTCTTGTATTGTCTTCTGCCGTCTTATCTTGTGCTGTCTTGTATTGTCTTGTCTTGTGCCGTCTTATATTGTCTTGTGCCGTCTTGTCTTGTCTTGTGCCGTCTTGTATCGTCTTGTGCCGTCTTGTATCGTCTTGTGCCGTCTTGTATCGTCTTGTCTTGTGCCGTCTTGTCTTGTATTGTCTTGTCTTGTGCCATCTTGTATTGTCTTGTCTTGTGCCGTCTTGTATCGTCTTGTGCCGTCTTATCTTGTGCTGTCTTGTATTGTCTTGTCTTGTGCCGTCTTGTCTTGTATTGTCTTGTGCCGTCTTGTATTGTCTTGTGCCGTCTTGTATTGTCTTGTCTTGTGCCGTCTTGTCTTGTGCTGTCTTGTATTGTCTTGTCTTGTGCCGTCTTGTCTTGTCTTGTGCTGTCTTGTATTATCTTGTGCTGTCTTGTGCCGTCTTGTATTGTCTTGTCTTGTCTTGTGCCGTCTTGTATTGTCTTGTCTTGTGCCGTCTTGTATTGTCTTGTCTTGTGCCGTCTTGTCTTGTGCCGTCTTGTCTTGTATTGTCTTGTGCCATCTTGTATTGTCTTGTGCCATCTTGTATTGTCTTGTGCCGTCTTGTATTGTCTTGTGCCGTCTTGTATTGTCTTGTGCTGTCTTGTATTATCTTGTGCTGTCTTATCTTGTGCTGTCTTGTATTATCTTGTGCTGTCTTGTGCCATCTTGTATTGTCTTGTGCTGTCTTGTCTTGTGCCGTCTTGTATTGTCTTGTGCCGTCTTGTATTGTATTGTCTTGTGCTGTCTTGTATTGTCTTGTGCTGTCTTGTATTGTCTTGTGCTGTCTTGTATTGTCTTGTCTCGTGCTGTCTTGTATTATCTTGTACTGTCTTGTATTGTCTTGCCTTGTGCTGTCTTGTATTATCTTGTACTGTCTTGTATTATCTTGTACTGTCTTGTATTATCTTGTGCCGTCTTGTATTATCTTGTACTGTCTTGTATTGTCTTGTACTATCTTGTGCCGTCTTGTAACATGGCAAAGAAATTTCCCCCTGGGATTAATAAAGTTCTTTGAATCTTGAATCATCATCGTCGTGTGTTCAGTGTAGAGGACGTTAGTTACCTGTTGGTGTTTGTTCGAGAGTTTCTGTGGGACATGAACGTGAGACATCTGTGTAGCAGAATCGGCTGCAGGAGAAACACACACACACACACACACACACACACACACACACACAGGTTTATTACAGTATTTCATCATGATCTTGTTCTTTGTAAGTTCATGAACAGAAATATTCCTCGGAGGATCAGGACCGGGGCGATACGATGAAACGATATCGATATCAATATCGCGATAAATTATGTCACGATACAATTTCCTGCGATATCGTCGATAATTTTTAAATAGCAGTTAATAATAAACTCTGATTGGACGCTAAAATTTAAAATGTCACGATACATAGCGAGTATCGTAGGAACGTTTTAAAATATTGTGATGCGATATTTTTCGTCGTATCGTAGCGACTGCCTACGAGTGCTATTGACATATATATATATATATAAATTTTTTTTACATTTTGACAAAATAAATCTTCAAATGCAACAGAACATGATCGCAATATATCGCTGATAATATATATTTATAATATATATTTATAAATAAACGTTTATACGTACAGCGATTAGGTTCCTCGTGCGCAGAAATCTGTATATTTGCGTAGGTTCTGTTAGGGAAAAAAAAACAAATATACTTATTATTATTATTATTATTTATATGAAATATATAATATTAAAAAAATATCACAGGATACCAGCAAAATACAAACAAATAAACAAACAAACAACAACAACAACATCAGATAGCAAAGAAAAAAAAAATCCTGAAATCGGATTTGGAAATGTTTACGTGTAAAGAGACGTGATTGTATTTGTTGTTAGGATTCATTTTTTATTATATTTATTAATTATAATTTATTGTATTAATACTTTATTGTCTCGGGGCTTGAATTTCGGTGCGGGATTGCGCATAATTTAATCCATTCCTACAGGTTTAACTTTTATAACGTGAGAAATTCCCGCGCAAATGTATTCGCTTCGTCTCGGATCAAAGTATCAAATCAACGGACGCGAAAACTGCGACGACTGTCGCTGAGCATTTTAGCGAATTATATTTATTTCGACGTAAATTAAATAACAGTTAAGGAAAAATATATTGCATACCGAGCTGTGGGCGTCGCCTCGCGGTTGAGACGTGAGAGAGGATGAATCTCAGTAAGCAGGAGACTATTTCTACACACTGTCTAATGTTTATTCACGTTAACTTTCGATAAAACGCGCATTTTAAGACACGGAGATGATGATTTCCTCGCGCTTCGTTGCGGCTGTGTTGAGCATTTAATGTTTGAATTCTGGGATTAAAAATAATATAATAATAAAATAATATAATTATTATGTTTGTGGAATTCAATTCTAAAATAAAGACGGACTGTTTGAACCGGTGATTTCTTTTTTCGCGTCTGTTGACGTATTTCATAATTTGATCCGAGACGAAGCGAATACATTTGTGCGGGAATTTCTCGCGTTATAAAAGTTAAACCTGCGGGAAGGGATTAAATTACGCGCAATCCCCGCAATCCCGCGCCGAAATTCACGCCCTGAAAGGGAAAGAGATGAAGAGGAGGAGACGGAGGAAAGACTTAGAATAAGCCACAGGAAAAAAAGGGAGTGAAATTGAACTGAAACACATGAAATACACTGAAATTGAGACATTAATCTTTAGTTTAAACAGAGTTCTTAACGTCAGTTTGAAGGAGAGAATGGTGCATTTTGTTTAAAGTTTTTTAAAAAAAACAAAACAAAGAAATTAAACTGAAACTGGAATATAAAGTTGAAGTTCACTGATTCTGAAAGGCATTAATATATAGTTTTAATACAGTTTTTATTTTAATTTGGAGGAGGAGAGCATGACAAATTTTTGTTATTAAGCTGTTCTCTGTAAACATAAATAAATGAAGATTATAAATTGATCCTGATGTGTCAAAATTTAAAAATTCTCCCCCCATAATCTTTAAAAAACAAAATTCAGGCCCTGCGTACTTACACTATACTGCCAAAAGTATTGGGACACCCCTCCAAATCATTGAATTCAGGTGTTCCAATCACTTCCATGGCCACAGGTGTATAAAATCAAGCACTTAGGCATGCAGACTGCTTCTACAAACATTTGTGAGAGAATGCGTCGCTCTCAGGAGCTCAGTGAATTCGAGCGTGGTCCTGCGATAGGTTCCCACCTGCGCAATAAGTCCATTCGTGAAGTTTCCTCACGACTAAATATTCCACGGTCAACTCTTAGCGGTATTATAATATAACAAAGTGGAAGCAATTGGGAACGACAGCAACTCAACAGCGACGAAGTGGTCGGAAGAAGTCGCCAACGTTCCACAGAGTCGATAGCTACAGACCTTTAAACTTCATGTGGCCTTCAGATTAGCTCATGAACATTGCGTAGAGAGCTTCATGGAATGGGTTTCCATGGCGGAGCAGCTGCATCCAAGCCTTACATCACCAAGTGCAGTGCAAAGCGTCGGATGCAGTGGTGTAAAGCGCAGTCACTGGACTCTAGAGCAGCGGAGACGCGTTCTCTGGAGTGACGGATCACGCTTCTCTGTCTGGCGATCCGATGGACGAGTCTGGGTTTGGCGGTTGCCAGGGGAACGGTACTCGCCTGACTGCATTGTGCCGAGTGTAAAGTTTGGTGGAGGGGGGATTATGGTGTGGGGTTGGGCTTCATCCCTTAGTTCCAGTGAAAGGAACTCTTAATGCTTCAGCAGACATTTTGGACAATTTCATTCTCCCAACTCTGAGGGAGTTTGACGATGGTCCCTTAATGTTCCAACACGACTGCGCACCCGTGCACAAAGCAAACTCCATAAAGACATGGATGAGCGAGTTCGGTGTGGAGGAACTTGACTCCTGACTTCAACCCCACAGAACACCTTTGGAATGAATTAGAGCAGAAACTGCGAGCCAGACCTTCTCGTCCCAACATCAGTGCCTGATCTCACACATGCGCTTCTAGAAGAACGGTCAAAAATTCCCATAAACACACTCCTAAACCTGAGAAGAGCTGAAGCTGTTATAGCTGCAAAGGGCGAGCCGACTCCATATTAAACCCTACGGATCAAGAATGCGACGTCATTAAAGTTCACGTGCATGTAAAGGCAGACGTTCCAAAACTTTTGGCAATAGAGTGCATGTAAAGTAAGAGCTTTTTTTGCGTGAAACTTTAAATAAATTAAACGGAATTAAGAAATCTGTGTTTTTTTTTACGTAAATCATGTTGGTTACGTTGTATTTCTGAAGTGATACAGTTACAAAAATTATTTTATTTATTTAAAAATTTCAGTATTTTATCGGGGAACGGAAATTTAATTTAATCTCTCGGATATAAATTTATAAACGCAGCTTTACGTCACGTTCTGACAGATTTCTCTCAGAAAAAACATCATTTTAGACAAAAATCAGTATTTTTAATCTGCTGAAGGCTTTAAAACGTCGTGTTTGTTAACTGTTCTGTGTTAAAACAAAACTGATATAACAATAAACACTGTTTTTAATAATTTATTTAACTAATTATTTAAAGTTTTATTTATTATCAACTTTATTTCTTTAGCTTATTTACTGTAAATTTATTTATTTATGTAGTGCAAGTTTTATTTAATTTGTTGTTTAGTTTAATTTGTTTCTGAATTTATTTATTTATTTATTTATTTTTCTTTAAATGTATTTATTTATTTATATATTGTAAGTTTTACTTATTTAATTTGTTCTTTTAATTTAATTTGTTTATTTATTTGTTTAAAGTTGTATTTATTTAATTAGTTAATTATTTTACATTTATTTACTTATTAAAGGTTTTTTTTAGTTTAACTAGTTAAAATTTATTTATTTATTATAAACTTTATTTTATTTATTTATTTAGTTTATTTACTTCAAATTTATTTGTTGATATATTATAAGTTTTACTTATTTAATTAGTTTTTTATTTTAATTAGTTTTTTATTTATTTAGTATTATTTATTTATTTAGTTAAATATTTTATTTACTTATTAAAAGATTTTTTTTTATTTTTAACTGACCCATTTTAAATTGACTTATTTAAAGCTTTATTTATTTATTTTAAATTAACTGATATATTGTTAGTTTTACTTACTTAATCGGTTTAATTTAATCTGTTTATTTATTTAAATTTTTATTTATTTAGTTAGTTAATTTATTTACTTATTAAAAGTTTTTTTTTTTTTGTTTATCTAGTCAAAATGTATTTTTATTGTAAGCTTTATTTATTTTTCTGCTGTTGATGAGCCACAAAACAAACAAACAAACAAACAAACAAACGATAGCGGCACCTAGAAACACGTCATCGTGATAAAATCCACATTTTTAAAAAATTATTTCTACTTTTGCACGCCTTTTAAAAACAATTCGGCTGTTCAGAGCTTTTCACCGTCAGAAAAACTGAAACTAGAACCTGATTACGGACGTAAGGAACCCGGGAAGAACCTTTTATCAGTAGAACAGAAACATAAATAATGTAAAACATAAACAATTTCAAAGATAAATAAATTTAAATAATCTCTATAAAGAAAACAGGAGTGAGAAAAAATTTTTAATGATTTTTTTAAAGGTAAAAGATTTAATTTTTTAAAAAAAAAAAGGTGGACCGGATATTAGAGAAAAGTTGGATTTTTTTAAACAATTTTTTTAACTGTAAATGTTTTTTATTTTTATTATACTTTATTATATTTATCCAGATGAAGTGATTTTTTGTTTAGTTTAAAAAATAATTTCATGGCTTAGTAGTTTGTAAATAAATAAAATATCAAAATATCAAATATTTTTAAATAAATAAATTTACTTATAGATTGATTGAAGGTAGCTGATTTGATGTTAAATTTTTGTACAAAATTTTTAAAATGTTAAAAAAAACATTTTTTTTTTTAAACAGATTTCTAAGTTTTTCTCATCCTTAAAAATATATAAAATAAATGTATTTTTGTAGACATTATATATAAATTATATAAACAGTAGCCTCGCTGGAATCGTAGAAAAGTATCGCGATGTGATATTTCTGTTGTATCGCTCCGGCCCTAACTGAATAAACTGTAATTAAGGTGTTATTAACGCGTTATTAACGTGCTATTAATAATAATACACACTGTGTATAAATATATAATACAAGTTAAATTAATCTCAGCAAACAACGACTCACAGCTGTTACGTTAAATCTCTTATAACGAAGGCTTTCGATAAAACCGACTGCGTACGTCCAGGGCCGGCGCTAGCTACAGGGCCTCGGGCTTGGAGGCGGGGCCTCGGGCTTGGAGGCGGGGCCTCGGGCTTGGAGGCGGGGCCTCGGGCTTGGAGGCGGGGCCTCCATAACCGTAACAAACCAATACTCAAAAGAAACAAAGAAAACAGCGCGAGCGCCGTGACGCGTTAAATTCACGTATGTATATGACGCTTTGAATCCGAGCTGATCGACTGCACAGTGAGCGGATTTTCAAAATACTAAAGAAAATTTTTAGTTTTATTATTTTTTTAATTATTTTTAGTTTTCAAATAAATTGTGCTGTTGTATTTACTGAATAAACACAATTTAATTTGATGTTCAGATGTGCAGTATTTTATAATTTGATCTAATTTTATTTCTTACAACACCGCGTTACTGTGATGTTCATATGTGCAATATTTTATACATTTTATATAATTTTATTTCTTTTATTATTCCTAAGGGTGTATATATAGTTATAGTTTTAATTTAATTAATATACACATTTGAGTAAATATATACAACTAATGATAACGGGGTTAGTATAAATAAAAAGGTTAGAAATTTTATTTGTTTCAAGTGCTTTTTATTAATTATTTTTATTAATTATTTATTCTGAATTGTGGAGGGAAAGAGGAAACAAAATATTAATTTTGGGTAATGGCCCTGCGTTAAGTTCTTCGTTAAGTTCTTCGTTAAGTTCTTCGTTATTCACTAAGATTCATCGCCATCGGGAAAATCGGATTCAGGAATCAAGTGTTACAGGAGAACGATAGTGAGAAGAGTACGGCTGAAAAATTTAATAAAATAACTATATATAAAAATAAATCAAGAAAACTTCAATTAAAAAAAAGCAAGTAAAACATCAATAAATAAATATAAATAAAATATCTCTAGATAAAAATAAAGAAAAGAAATCAATAAATAAAAAGAAATAAATATCAATAACAATAAATAATTTTTTAAAAAAAACAATACATAAAAAGAAATAAAAAGAAATAAATAAAACATCAATAAATAAATATAAATAAAATATAGCTAGACAAAAATAAAGAAAAGAAAATCAATAAATAAAAAGAAACAAATAAAATATCAATAACAATAATAATTTTTTAAAAAATAATACATAAAAATAAATAAAATATTGATAAATAAAAATACATTTTAAAAAATCAATCAATAAAAATAAATAAATAAAATATCAATAAAATAAATAAATAAATGTAAAGAAATACATAAAAATAAATAAAAGATTGATAAATAAAAATAAATTAATTAAATATTAATTAGGAAAAATAAATAAAATATCCGTACCGATAATGACATCTTTCAAATGTTTTATTTTTTAACTGAAGCACTTTACAGTTAAATTTTTTCACAAAAATATAATAAATTATAATAAAATATAAATAAATTAAAATCCTAACAAACGAAAAAACAGTCAAGTCTCTTTAGGTTTATTTTCCAAATCCAGCTCCAGTTACAGAATCCGATATCCGATTTGTTTTTAATCAGATATCCGATCCACCACGCTTGCTTTTTTTTTTTTTTTTTTTTTTTTTTTTTTTTTTTTTAAATTCAGTAAAATTATTTCACGGCGCATATTATAAAATATAAATTTAATTAAATTTGTCTCTTTACATGTAAACATTTCCAATTCAAATCACAAATCACAGCTAAACAACGTGTTAATAACATGTTTATTAAATAATAATAATAATAATAATAATATATTTTACATTACTATTTGTTCACATTATTTGTTGAATAAAGTGATTTAATGTGATTATTATTATTATTATTATTATTATTATTATTATTAAAAAGCCAAACATACGAAACAGACTAATAAAACCAAAATAAGAAAATAAATTAAATGTTTGTTACAGATTAAATTAATATTATTACAATTTAACTAACAAATTGTTTATTATTATTGTTATTATTATTATCATTATTATTATTATTATTATTATTATTATTACTACTTGTGGATATTTATTTTAATCAAAAAATATGACTTGATGTTTTATTAACTGTGCCACAAATTAAAAATATTTATTTATTTATCAGAAATAAAGCATCAGTGAAAATTATCATTATTATTATTATTATTATTATCATTATTAGTGAATAAATTGATTTAATGTTGTATTACTCTAAAAAGCAGACAGAAACAGAAGCATAAGTGAGAAGATAAATGTATTCTGTGTGTATAGATGTATATTACAAGTTAAATTTTTATTAATTGTTTTTTTAATAAGTTATTATTTATTGATTTTTTTTCCCTCTCAGAGGCCTGGAGTTCCACTAGCAGAATCATAGCAATAATAATCACACAGTGTGTGTATGTGTGTGTGTATGTGTGTGTTTATAGGACATGATGTTATTTTTTATTTTTATTCTATTTCAGGGGCTTTGACTCACTCTCGAAGGCCTGGAGGAAGAGCTCATGGTCGGCCTGGATCTGCTCCATCTTGGGCTTTTTCACCGAGCTGACGGCGGAGACACAAACCGCTCCACTCGCCCTGCCGCCCGCAGCAGCGCTCACCACCTGCCCCGGGTATTTCTGCGGCGCCATCCAGAGAAACAGATTACAGCATAAAAATAAACCAAAACTCACACCTTGTCAGCGAATAAAAACCGCAAAAATATCCCTAGCTAACTAGCTAGGCTAGTTTCTCAACGAACTAGCCTGCTAGCTAACCTGATTAAAAAAAAAAAAAAAAAAAAAACTCCCGGTTGGTCGCGCGCTCGTTTCTAAATCAACTCAATTTTTAAATTATTTTCATCGTTTTTTCATCTTTTTTAAATTCCCACCTCATCATCGCTTAAAAAATGATCCACACGCATACCCTTTTAGCCATTTAACGCCTTATCATTTAAAAAAAATCATTAAAATGTATAAAATATTCCAGGTAAAAGTATCCGTTGAGGTGTTAGCTAGCTAAACCAAGAAATGTTAGCGTTAGCGAGTTAGCATTCCTCCTCAGAAAGTGTTTAGCAAGTTAGCTAAAGCGAAGCCGCGAAGAATAACACGCGCCGTATCCCGAATACCTCCACCCTCCCTTATCTTAGTGCACTACCTAGTGTGGGACAGGGATCCTCGCCGACGTCACGACGTCCCTACGTAGGGTCCCTAGCTAGGGAGTCGTTTAGGATACAACCCAAACACAAACTAGTATTAGCCACACACAAACACAAAACAGATCGTATACATTTTTACATTTTATTTTTTTTATATCATATATATACACACACACACACACGTATATATAGAGAGATATATTTGAAGAAATTTAGAATATTATTATTCAGCAAAGTCCTACACCCGAATATAAATCGAGAGACTTCTTTAAAAAGTGAGGAGTGTGTGTGTGAAATGGCTCCACTTTGGACACGCCCACTCGAAATAGCGCCGTCCAATCAAATCGGAGCGACTCGCAATTCTAGCCTTATGATTGGTTGGATTTATTTTGATTGACGTGCCATAAAGGTTGGTAGACGCTGCAAATTTGCCGCCAAGAAGCTCGCGCGTTGAAAGTGGGCGTTTTACTTTAACACACAATGTTTATTTTAAATCATTTATAAATATCTATCTATCTATCTATCTATCTATCTAATGGTAAAGAACGAAAAATAAACCTATCTTTATTTCAAAATAAAAATATTTCACCCTTTTTATGTTGAAAATATTTAATAATAAAACAAAATTTCCTTAAACAAAACTTGAAAAAAATATATAAATAAAATACATAAGATATTCATACTTAAATTATGTATTTATAAAAAAATAATTTTTATGTATTTGTGTTATTAATTTATTTACTTATTTTTCATTTGTTCATTCCTTAATTCATTTATCAATGTGAAAAAAATATTATTTTAATCTGGTCTGGTAATATATTTTTTTATTATTTTGTATTTATTATATAAACTTGAAAAAATTAATATAAATCAAATACAAAAGACATTCATACATTCATACTTAAATTATGTATTTGTAAAAAAAAATGTTAATTTTTGTATTTGTGTTTGTATTAATGTATTTGTGTTACTAATTTATTCTGATCTGATAATACTCTTTTTTTTAGTATTATTTTGTATTTATTATATTTTTATATAGACTATGGATACAATGAACACAGTTTGGTTTAGTCTCCTGTAATTCCTCAGTATATAAAGATCTTTTTTTTTCTAAATAAAGTCATTATTAGAATGTTACTAGAAAACTGTACATTGAATTTTTATTATATTCCAAAATATACATGTGAAGGATCTTATATCTTCCTCATTTAATACTTTATGCAAAATTACTGCTGTCCATCCCTCTCACTTTTGAATTTTGGAGTGTTTTATCAATTGTGGCTTTTTGACAGAGAGAGAGAGAGAGAGAGAGAGAGACTGAAAAAGGGAGAGACAGACAAACAGAAAGATTGAGAGAGAGACAGAAAGAGAGACAGAAAAAGAGAAAGAGAGAGACAGAAAGAGAAATAGAAAGAGAGACAGAGAGAGAGAGACAGAAAGAGAGAGACAGAAAGAGAAATAGAAAGAGAGACAGAAAAAGAGAAAGAGAGAGACAGAAGGAGACAGAAAGAGAGAGAGACAGAAAGAGAAATAGAAAGAGAGACAGAGAGAGACAGAAAGAGAGAGAGACAGAAGGAGAAATAGAAAGAGAGAGAAAGAGAGAGACAGAGAGAGACAGAGAGACAGAAAGAGAGAGACAGACAGAGTTATTTTGTATTTTTTATGTATGTATTTATCTGTTATTGTTTATTTTTTATTAGTGATAATCGTTAATTAATGGTTGAGATGTTAAGGTAAAATAATAGAATTTAGAGTAATAAATAATAGAAAAGTCAGTATTAATAAACACACAGCTCTTAATACTAGTTTAAATTCCGTATTTAACAGACACACACACACGCTGCACCGCTTAAACAAACCGGATCTATTTACTTCAGTGTGCGTTCCTACACGGAGCATTTAGACCCACGAACCGGAAGTTGCGCTACAGTTTGCGGAACGCGACTGGAAACACAACTTCCGTTACCCACGTGTGTACGATGTAACGAGGGGGGAATCATTTCAGAATTTCAACGATAATAATAATAATAATAATAAAAACTAACACTAGATAAAAGTCTCGGTGAGTGAGTAAGGAGTGATTATAAAATGGCGGATTTGGTGCAGCAGCGGATTGAGGACCGGATTCCGGCTCTGGAGCAGCTGGAGAGAGTCGGACTGTTCACCAAGAAAGAAGTGAAGTGAGTGATCAGATCAGATCAGGGGAAAACAAATATATATAAAAGTCTTAGTCACTTGCAAAGAAATGCTGTAGAGTAAAGATGCCTTCAAAAATAATGAAATTAAATGTTTCTACATTTAAAAAAATCCTATAAAGTGCAGTAAACAGTAATAAATGAAACAAAGTCAGTATTTAATGTGACGATCCTTCACTTTAAATAAATAAAGCAGTATCTGAGGTGCAGTGTGTGCAGTTTTATAAGGAAATGAGCTGGAAGTGTTACTGAGCATCTTGCAGAAGCAGCCACAGTTCTTCTGGAGACTTTGACTGTCGACTCGCTTCTTATTTCTGCAGCGAAACCCAGCAGCCTTCATTATGTTTTTATCTGAAAAGTGTCTCTTATGGAATCTGCTGCTTTCTTTACTGACATACAAACATTTTTCTGTAACATTTCATTTTGTTTCTGGAAAACTAATGTTTGGAATCTAAAAGGTTTTTGTACTGAATCAATAATGTAGAAGTCAGAAAATAAACATCTATAACAAAGTTTGTACTAAAAAAAAAAAGGGGGTGTCAAGACTTTTGCACAGGACTGTATATACATCTGTCTCTAGATTATTAATCTTCTGTTGTAAAAACACAAACTTGTTTCAGGTCGATGCTGAAAAGATCCACAGCTCTGGAATATAAACTCCACAGATCCGTGCAGAGTAAAGATGATTACATTACATACATTCAGGTGAGCATTAATTCATCACACACACAACGGATTAAAGGAAAACTCCATGCTGAAGCACTTCACACGTGTCCATGTTGACATAGTTGTGATATATTGAGTGATTCTGGTGTTAATGTGTTAGCTGGTGCTGTATTCTCGTTATAACCAGGAGAAGTTAGAAGTTGTGTCCTGTCATGATGTCACAAGGGGGATAGATAGATAGATAGACAGATAGATAGATAGATTATTTCGAGTATTTTACTGAACGCTGAGGGAAAATGTTTTGTCAGAGCTGTACAAGGCACATCAAATTAGAATGACTCGTACAATCAGACGGTAAATACGCAAATAAAATTAAAATAACATTTAAAAATAAACATGATTAAGTATTAAAGTTGAAAAGTAAAATGTGGGACACTGGCTGTGTTTACACACATCAAATTCCGTTTAAAGTCTGTATCCGGGTTGCAGCTGTATTCCGAATAACGATGTTTATATGCGTCCAGGCGTCGGAATATTCCTGTATACAGGGTTCGGATGTTGTAAGTTTGCCTGAGTTGCTGTTTCTAAATTCCTGCCTACAGCTACGAATCTGTTAGTACCCACAATTCCTTGCGGGCTGAGCTGCGCATAAATCTCCTTTCAGTGGATTTTCTGAATAAGGCTTTTACATGCAACACATTTCTGATTAAAACAGGAATATTCCTGGGACCAGAATCAGAATTTGAGGAATCAGAATATTGTCTTAGTCTGAAACGGATTGCAATCGGATTGCTGCGTTCACATGCACGACTCGATACTAATTAGAATATCATCAAATTCAGATTAATATCAGAATATTGATGTGCACGTAAACGTAGCCGCTGAGGTAGCAGAGATTATTCAAATATGTAAATAAGTAAATAAGTGTTATTGGAAGCAGTCAGGTTTCGCTGCTAGCTCCTCAAATCAAAACATCTTTTCATTTTCTAGCTACATTTAGTGTTTTATTAATGAGAAATGCAGCGTTGAAGTCCCAGCATGCAATGCAGCTGTATATGACGGAGTTACGTTACGTTACGGCGGAGCCTCGACTCGGCTTGTTAGCGACGTACGAGACGACGAGCATGTGGTCGATGGCGTTAACGGTGGTGTTGGTGTGAAAGTGTACAGACGAGGAGGTGAGAGAGCTGGACAGACGAAAGGACTAAAGCGCCGCTGCATCGCTGTTTTTAGGTGGAGATAAAGCGAGAGCTAAATACAACTGTAACACTTGTAGCAGGTAGCTGAACGGCATTGTGGGTAAAGTGAAATTAGTTTAAAAAAAAAGGTAAGAGTCGACTTTAATTCTAATTTAACTCTTGGATGTTATTGATGATGAATATTATCATAAATCTGAATATGCAAATCATTCAGGGAGGAGTTTACCTTTCAGGCTATTATTTTATACAATTATAAAATTACAATTAAAATTAATTAATTACTGACTGCATAATTAACTGCTCTTACTTTTCACAATTTCTCTCTCAGTATGAAGTAAACGTCCTGGAGCTCATCAAGAAGAGAAGAGCCGTGAGTGTCTCATGATCAAAAGTACAACACTGTGTACAGTAACATTAACACGCAGAACAACACGTCAACGCTTTAATATTTAAACCTACATACACAGTATTTCTTCCACTCAATTATTTCCTAATAACGTGATAAAAACATTTTAGATTCCAAACATTAGTTTTCCAGCACAAAATGAAATGTTACAGAAAAATGTTTGTATGTCAGTAAAGAAAGCAGCAGATTCCATAAGAGACACTTTTCAGATAAAAACAGAATGAAGGCTGCTGGGTTTCGCTGCAGAAATAAGAAGCGAGTCGACAGTCAAAGTCTCCAGAAGAACTGTGGCTGCTTCTGCAAGATGCTCAGTAACACTTCCAGCTCATTTCCTTATAAAACTGCACACACTGCACCTCAGATACTGCTTTATTTATTTAAAGTGAAGGATCGTCACATTAAATATCGACTTTGTTTCATTTATTACTGTTTACTGCTCTTTATAGGAGTTTTTTTAAATGTAGAAACATTTAATTTCATTATTTTTGAAGGCGTCTTTACTCTACAGCATTTCTTTGCACGTGCCTAAGACTTTTACACAGAACTGTATTTTCCCGTAATAACGAGATATTATATAGTTAAAACAACATTTTGTACGTGACAACGTATTTATTCTTTTTGTTTCATTCATTGACACTTAGTCAACATATACAGAACGGAACGGTTGCTGTTATGGAACGGTAAATGAATTAGCCAGAGCTAGTCGTCGTGGCACAATTAACTGATTTATTTTTACTTTCTCCTCAGTTTAAGCCACAAAGATTTTATTAGCATTAAGCCACGTTAACAGGATTATTATTATTATTAGTTGCGGACGCTGCGTCCGCATCTTAAACGTCTGAGTCTGTAGAGACGAAAGAATCAAACGGACGTATTGGAAGCGGCGTTATTCCTTGTGGATGAACTAGAGAGCGTTACGTAGCTTCCCATAATAGTATCGCGCAAATATGAGAAAATATATCGTTTTTACAACATAATGTCTTGTTTTTTGCAGGGAAAATGTTGTTTTTACGACATAATATCTTGTTTTTATGGGGGAAAACATAGATTTTACAAAATAATATTTTGTTTTTTGCAGGGAAAATATTGTTTTTATGACATATCTCATTTTTACGGGGAAAATATGTTGTTTTTATGACATAATATCTCATTTTTTTGGAGGAAAATATTGTTTATACGACATACTATCTTGTTTTTATGGGGAAAATATTGTTTTTATGACAATATCTCCTTTTTAGATGGAAAATCTTATTTTTACGAAATATCTTGTTTTTACAAGGAAGACATAGATTTTACGACATAATATCTTGTTTTTTGCAGGGAAAATGTTGTTTTTATGACATCTCATTTTTTTTAGGTGGAAAATATTGTTTTTACGACATAATATGTCGTTATTACAAGAAAACATCTCATTTTAACGACATAATATCTCGTCATTACGACATAAATGAGTGGAAAATAATCACATGTCTGTGGCAGCAGTACGTCACCGTTCTCCCGGACTATTTTTCCTTTCACTTTATTTACTCTCTGGAATTTTCCTCCTCATTGTATTGCTCGCAATTTGTATTTTTTTCCTCTTTTTTTTTTGTTTTTTTTTTCTTTTCTTTTTTTTGTTTGTTTCATTGTTCTGTCTTTGATTTGTTGACAAACACCTGCATGCCATGTTTCCTCTTTCCTCTCCTTTTCTTCTTTAAAACGTTTTTAAAATTTCAATATTTTTCTGCTTTCCTTTTTTTTTTAAAAAATATATAATAATCGATCATTTTCTCTTTTTTTTATCCTTCCCTTTTCTCTCTTTCTTTTTTAAAAGTGACTCAAAAATATCATTTTATATATATATATATAAAGCAATATGGTCTTGTATTGTCCTCGGAAGAGAGAGAGAGAGAGAGAGTGATTGTGGATTATTTAAAAATAAACTAAATTAATTAATAAAATTAAATAAAGAGAAAGCACAAACTTGTTTACTTCCTGTTTTGCAGAGAATCGGCTACCAGTTCAAAAGGGAGGACATCGAGTTCCCCATCATCCAGAGAATCAACAGCGTGTTCAGGAGGGCGACGTCAAAGTGGCAGGTCCAAACTGTTTATCCTTTAAACCAACTTAAAAAACAAAAATCATCCCTACTGACGATCAAACACCTTTAATTCTTTTACTGAATTTGCAGGAGGATGTGCAGCTGTGGCTCTCTCAGGTCGCCTTCTGCAAGAAATGGGTGTGTAGTTCAGCTTTTTTTTTTTTTTTTTTAATAAATATGTATTTATATTACAGGTCATGCTTTTAAAATGGTGCCTACATTTTCATTCTGCTTTTTTGTTTTTAAAAATATCACTTTATTCTCAACTCTCGGTCAGTATTTACTCTGAGGAAAGTTCCTGGTATTCAGAGTCGGGTTACGCAGCTGCTTAAGTGGACTTTCTGAGCTCCACGTTCAGATTATTAAAATCACCTGAGTGTAGTTCACACCTCCGAGGAGATTCTTCTTGAGTAGAAGCGGCCGAGACGGAGTTTTTAATAGCGTCTATAAACACAAACACTCACCTTTAAACCTGAAAATAATCAGGAAGGTGATGAAATCGTAATGTGTGTGACATGTAGGTGATATTATTACTTTTAATTTGTCAAATTGATAAAATAACTGCAGTGTTCTCTTGTAAAGGAGAGAGGGAGAGAGAGAGACAGAAAAAGAGAGGGAGAGATGGAGAGAGAGAGACAGATAGAGAAAGAGAACTAGAGACAGACAGACAGAGAGAGAGAGAGAAATAGAGAGACAGACAGAGAGAAAGATAGACAGAGACAGAGAGAGAGAATGAGAGAGAGACAGAGTGAAA